>NC_087377.1:1317500-1456123 GCF_963675165.1 Halichondria panicea
GCTGCTTAAGTATTGCAACACTCTTGCGACCGTATAGTTATAATGGACAAAATGTAAGCTTTAAAGCACCAGAAAACACATGGATAGGAGAATATAAAACCAGTTATGGTAGGTAGGATTTGAAGGATACCCTTGCTGGCATACATAGAAGGGATAATGATGAGACAACAGGCAGGCTTTAATCAATTACCTCAGTAGATAGCAAACACATTAAAATCGAGACAGCAATCAAAATCCCTGGCGTATGCAATTGCCACGCCAATTTTTGTAGCTTATTTATCAATTGAAAACAACGTTGTCATGTATACTATGCATATGGTATAGTGGGTAATCATAACGGTGAGTAAAAATATTCGTTATTTTTGTGGGGAATCTTCATGGCCTACACGAAATTTTCACCTACGAAAACGTAGGTATGCTTATACAGTAACGCATACTATACTCGCGAAAATCACCATTTCCCATTCAGTGAAACGAATCTCACGAAAATTTACCCACTATAATTATATGGTAGTAAGACTTTTGCTCAGAAGTAGAGATACAAAAACCTGTTCACATTTCTTAAGCTCAGATGGCACCAATGCAAAACTGTGAAAATACTTTCAATGTAAGTACAACCAGAAGTCTCGAGGTCAGCTGCGCGTTTACCTCCTCAAGAGAAGGCCACACACAGATTGAAGCTAGTACAAGAGCACTGACTTATACTTGTACCTCTGCTTCAGAGCAAAATGAGCAAAAATAAAATTGCTTCTCCTCCAAACACTTCAAGCTTTACTAGTCCGCCAATTCTTAATTTCATGAAAACATTCTCCCTTAGGTATTCCAATAGAGATATAATAATACACTTTGCCCACTTTATGTGTTACCTCATTGAAATCAATTTAGCATTATTATAAATTAGGTATGGGCAAAGTGTAGTATCTGTTTTAATTTGTTTCACCTTATAATTATCGCGGAGCTCAGACAATGGATGATACCAGACTTGAGTTTCATTCTGATTTCTGTCACAGATCTTGATTCTTTGTAGAAATGGGACTTGCACGCATGCAGCAGTAATTCAGTCTGCAGGTGTGTTATGCATGTGTAGTCAGTGGGAATCACAGTGATAAGAACACATGCATGTTCAATGCTGTTAACAAGGCCATTGTGCAACATAGAATTTCCTAACAGCAAAACCACAATAGATAATGATTTCTTAAGTCTAAACTTGCACCAAGCAAGAGTACTCTTGTGTATAAATAAAACAGCCCCTTCACGCCACCTCTGTACAATGGCCAAAACATGTATACATTTCCCACTGTGCACAAAACCAACAAGTGTGTGACTGAGGCAAAACAGTTGGTAAACCACAGACATAAGACACTACCTACTTCTCACAACTCCAAGGCATGGGGTCAGCTTACTCAGACAACAAGATTGAATTGCAAGTCTCTGTACTAGCTACATTATTAATAGTTCGTGTATATAAATATTCTGTATGAATAAATTTGCTAACTACACATTGACTGAAAGTAACGTGACTTCGAGGCAAGTGGCGGCTCCATCCAGGCGCTCTGATTGGACGCGGCTGAAACTGAGACGCCATATGGGAGGCTCACACAAAGAAGGGTCTTGGGAGCCGCACATAATTATACATTATAACTTCACTTAAATATGTGTCATTGAGGTCATCTCCTTTACAGACAGCGGCCACCAATCATGGGGGAACATCCTCGGACATATCAGCGAGTATATATTAACGTGCATGGTGTTGCATAATGGTAAAATAGTTTTAATGAGCATTTTTCCAATTATAATTATACACAGTTTGCATTTTACTCTAATTCAAAGAAATAGCAGAACACACGAAAACAAGATTTCACAGTTTCTATACACAACAGCATGTGGCTGGACGCCTACGGTGTTAAGTGGAGTTGTGTACTCTTCCTAATGAACTCTTGGTAGACTAGTGTTCAAGCTGGTGCTGTGCTAATGCCTCTCGCCATGATTTGCTTTCGCTCAAAAGTATAGAAGAGGAAGTATAGAAGAGGAAAAAGTGTATAAAATAATCTGTCTAAAACTGACTTAATTGCATCTATTCATTATGGTATCATTGTTGTGTTTTGTGGCTGCTTATACAAGGACCTCAAGGATCTAGGAAGCAACAAAGAAGAAGATTTTGTTTTCAATTAATTATAAGCGGAAGTGCATAATTATTTCATAAAGTTAGCTTATCTATATAAAGTCACTGAGAAGAAAAGACTTATTACATGCATCTATTGTTGTATTATGTGGCTTTAATACCAGGACCTCAAGAAAGAAGAAAATTGATTCTTCCAGGATCTGTAGTTCAGTGTATAATTATAATATCTAAGAAGAAAAGACTTGTGTACATGCATATTGTTATCTATAATTGTTATATAGTAGTGTTTTGTGGCTTCTGGATCTTGGATATCACATGGGGAATGAGCGCGCATGCGCATTACATCCACAGGAATAATAATTATTAAAGGGTGTGTCCAAAGAGATCAATTTCACAAATGGCTACTGCTAGCTAGCTGTTTTAATTAACAGGTATTTTCTGAGTCTTGTAGCTAACAAAAAGCTAGCGCTTTAGTGCAAGGCTAACTCATAATTATGTTGAATAGAAAGTTTGTGCGGACAGGTGATGCTATGAAAGATTCTGAAGAGACTGCAACAGCCTTCAATGTGAGTCAAAGTAGCCATAACTCGAGAAAGAAGCTTTAGTTTGCTAATCCACTTTGCTAATCCACGAATCAAAATCCAAGAGAACGTGGCTAGAAGCCTATAGAAGCTGTTAGTTTTCGTCGCATTGCAACCGTTGAGCAGTTACAGCTGGAACAGACACACAGACACACACAGTCAGCTTTACCGTATCCCTCGTGCGGCTAAGCCTCGAGGCATAAATATAGATGAATTAAGGTTGTGAGCTAAAGATTAACTATTGGTTCAATGATTATTGTTGATTTTTTTTATTGTACAGACATACGACCGGCACCACAGCAACCCAGAGAAGAACATTGATTGATTAAAGGACCGACCACTTGAGTATTGAACTAAATCACTTGCATGTATATACATTGTTTTTAATTGTCAAATTCCAAATTATTATGCTCAAAAGCAGTACCTTATATGCTACCCTAAAAAGTAGTATACCTTCAGGGCTTATCCCCTAGCTAGGCAGTACTGGTCAGACCGCTCTTTTTTACATGTGTTGTTAGATATGCCGGTGTCGGAGGAGAGGGTGAAGCAGGCCCTTGTGCAGGATCTAGTGTGACAGTCAAAAGTGACACCATAATTACAATTACAGTGAAAAACAGTTCACAAAAAATAATCGTTTCAATAGTTGTATGTTGACAATTATCGTTGATTTTTTTATTGTACAGACATAGGACCACCACCACAGCAACCCAACGACAACGATCAGCAACACAGAGAAGAACATTAATAATTAATTAAACCTTGACCCAACACTCCAAATCACTTGTATATACATTGTATTCTTGACAGTTATTTTATATGCCTCGATGCGCATGTGCAAGACCATGTATTTTACATTTACAGTAAAAGTTACGTGACTTGTTTGTGTGGTTGGTTGCCAGTTTGAACAACAGTGATAGAATGGCAACTCCTACAACCCCCAGTGTGCCCCCTCTCCTCTGGCGGCCGTAACTCATGCTCTTCCTCCTTTTAATTGTTTGATTGTAGAGATACAATGTACCTTCTATTAAACTTAGCTAGCTTGCATGCAAATGTTTCAGGTCATTTAATTCCCTCACAGACAGCGTCAAACAAATGGTGTCAAGATTTAGGAAGCCTCTCTGCTGATGTGAGCAAAGGAGGCCCTCCATTGCTTTGGACCCACCAGCGTGAGTCATTATTAAGGATGGTGGTTCGACCAATTAACTTGACTGTGCTATACTTCTCTGTTGTACATGCAGGGTGTGGAAATACCAGGAGGGAGAACGACGAGAGGTTAGTACCATGCACTCATATAAAATAAGTACCAATGTATTGCTTGCAGGATTCGCCTTTGTCACATTCGAAAATCACGTTTCAGCCGAGAGGGCAATAAAAGCAAATCAATTAATTATGGCACTTTGGCTACATTATTGGCAAGTGTAAGTACTGGGCGCTCGGATTATAACTGTTGAATTCAACAAACTAGCGAGTGTCTCCTGTGTCACTGGACCATATTAACTATAGGATGTTTTACACTGAAAGATTATTATGGCTTGTATAATTATAATCGATTTATTTGGCGCTATAATTATATTATACATCAGAGGATCTCTGCAATAATTTAATAATAGACAAATTAGCCGAAGCAATACTAAATCTTAATTCAGCTTTCAGGAGTCTCAAACAAAGACGGCCTGTGTGCCTCGAGAGTCTCCCATAATCAAGGCGTCGGCATAGTAATCAGTATTCTGTCCGTGGCTGTAACAATTGGAAGAACCTCCAGTTACATTATAATACTGAATAGTCATAATATACATGATTGTTGCAACTCTGAGATGGTACAATGTACCTTCTAGCTAGCTTGCATGCTAATTATTCTGGTCATTTAATTCCCTCACAGACACTATCAAAACAATGCAAGGTGTATTTGGGCGGCATCCCTGCTGCGGTGAGCAAAGGAGACATCAGGGAGGCCCTCCATTGTTTTGGAGCAACTAGCGTGAATCATTATTAAGGATGGTGGTTCGACCAATTAACTTGACAATGTGCTATACTTCTCTATTGTACAGAGTAAAGAAATACCAGGGCAGAGAGTGACGAGGGCTTATAGTACCCGCATGATCTCTCAGACTCACTCAAAATAATACACACAAAAAGGCTCATCAATAACATGTCCCTGAAGTAACTTCCTTGAAATTGTCAATTTGGGAGCATTCAATATATAAGATTACAATACATTTATTGCAGTCTTCAGGATACGCCTCACATTCGAAAATCAAGTTTCGGCCGAAAGGGCCAAAAAATTGTAATTAATGGACAAAACGTAAGTTAAGACTGGAGTGTGTGTCACGGCATGACCACATTGACTTGGACAGAATACACTGAAAGATTATTATGGTTTGTATGGCGCTATATGTACATCAGAGGTTCTTTGCTATAATTATATTCACAATTATAGCAACACTAAAATAAACACCGCGCATGCCTGCCTACACGTGCAAATACAGCTGCTTACAAAACTACCTCACGAGGATCTACTGACTGCTGCTTAATTTTCGAGCCTCCCACCCCCCCGAGTCTGTTACCACCTATCACCTATACATAAGAAGCAACAAATTTATAGCCTCCCTCATTATAAAAGGGAGGTACGATCCATCTCTTCTAAATGCGTTACCACCAGACAAAAACAATACTATTTCCATCTGACAATGGATTACCGGGAGGGGACTGAATGCATGAGGGCCTCCCAAACACTTACGTGCTTATCGTTAACCACGGGGGCCCCTCTCTCAGGACTCCCCCAAAACCTAACCACAGTCACGTGACCCTCGACCTCTACGGCGACAGAGTCCATGGGACACCAGCTTAGACCCGGTACCGCCAAAATGTTAATAATATTCGCTGCTCAAGTATTGCAACCGTATAGTTAATGGACAAAATGTAAGTTTTAAATAACCAGAAAACACATGGAGAGGAGAATATAAAACTATAGTTATGGTAGGTAGGATTTGAAGGATACCCTTGCTGGCATACATAGAAGGGATAATGATGAGACAACAGGCAGGCTTTAATCAACCTCAGTAGATAGCAAACACTTTAAAATTGAGACAGCAATCAAAATCCATGGCGTATGCAAAATAACCAATTGCCGCACCAATTTTTGTAACTTATTTATCAATTGAATACAACGTTGTCATGTATACTATGCATATGGTATAGCGGGTGATGTGGGGTAAAATATTCGTTATTTTCGTGGGGAAGTTGGCCTACACAAAAATTTCCCCCACGAAAACGTAGGTGTGCTTACTGTAACGCATACTAACAAAATATATACTCGCAAAAATCACAATTTCCCATCCAGTTAAAACGAATCCCACGAAAATGTACCCACTATAATTATATACGGTAGTAAGACTTTCGCTCAGAAGCAGAGATACACACACCTGTTCACATTTCTTAAGCTCAGATGGCACCAATGCAAAAAGAAGGCCACACACAAGTGTAGTATCTGTTTTAATTATTTCACCTTATAATTATCGCGGAGCTCGGACAATGGAAGATACCAGACTTGAGTTTCATTCTGATTTCTGTCACAGATCTTGATTCTTTGTAGAAACGGGACTTGCACACAGCAGTAATTCAGTCTGCAGATGTGTTATGCATGTGTAGTCAGTGGGAATCAAAGTGATAAGAACACATGCATGTTCAATGCTGTTAACAAGGCCATTGTACATGTGCAACAGAGAATTTCCTAACAGCAAAATAACAATAGATAATGTTTTCCTAAGCCTAAACTTGCACCAAGCAAGAGTACTCTTGTGTATAAATAAAACAGCCCCTTCAGCCACCTCTGAATAATGGCCAAAACATGTATACATTTCCCACTGTGCACAAAACCCACAAGTGTGTGACTGTGGCACAACAGTTGGTAAACCACAGACATAAGACACTACCTACTTCTCACAACTCCAAGGCATGGGGTCAGCTTACTCAGACAACAATATTGAATTGCAAGCCTCTGTACTAGCTATATCCTTGAGATTGTAAGCAATTCCTATACTAGGTTTGTGAGCTACTACTAGTCACACAGACTGAATGTCTGGAGCTAAGAGAGAAACTGTCTCCTCAGCATTGGGGCAAAGTACTTTAGATAGTTCTATATACATGTATAGTACTGAAAGATACACTCCAGACCTACTTTGAGTGTAACCATGAAGTAATAATTTTCCCCATGCACTCAGCAATACTATGCTCACCTGATGGGATGTTGTGTGGGAGGGGCTGCATGGGGTAACTGGATTAGGACTCTCATGCAGGGGGGGGGTCTTGTACACCCTTGCAGCTGGAAGGCCTGAGAGAAAAAGGATAGTCACTTATACTCAATAATAATTATATTATGTTCCTCACTTGTCTAATTGTGTGTTTGTTTCCAACATGCTGCACTGTTCAGTCCATCACCATGATTATAGTGCTCGCATGCAAGCCTGCAGCAGTCAGTGTAGCCTCGATTCCAAGCCGCTGAGAAAGACATTCAAGGGGCTGGAGTCGAGGCTACAGTCAGTGACACTCTCGCTGCACGGTTCGTGTAGAGTTGAAAGATTGAAGACATCAGCTGCAAAACCTAGTACATGGTGAGATAGACTAGTGTAGTCAGTGCATTTATTGTATAGTATTAGGACAGAAGTAGGCCTCCAATAAATTGATTGAGCGTACTACCACAATAATTGTTAGGAAAATATTGGCTATAACATTTTAGCTCACATGTCTATAGCTTGCTTCCAACATGCTGCACTGTTCAGCCCCCATCATTCGATCACTGTGCTCGATCTTGCTGCATGGCATGTTCAGAAAACCATTCTGAAAAGCACTCGGCTAGAAGGTCACAAGGAAGTTTTAAAACCAAGTTGTCACTTATATAGAGTTGAAATGTGAAGACATCTGCAGAACAACAATAACATTGTTAGCATGCATGGTTGCTGAATACACTGTACAATTTAATTATAACTATGTTTCCTCACTAGTGTAGTGCCTCTATGATTATGCAGCCAGTCAGTGACATCAATCTCGCTCACTGGTTTGTGTTGTCACTATGAGTTGAGACATCTGCAAAACAGCAAAACAGGCAATAATTGTTAGCTGGTTGCAGAACACAGACTGCAGAATTATTAATGCACAGAATAATACTATTGTACATGTGACAATGACCTAACAGCAAAACTCATGCTTGCGCTTACTAGTTATACATATACACAACTATAGGATTTTTATATTATACACAGCAATCCACTTACCAGTTGCTTGGGTGGTTGGAAAGACACCATTTTCCTCTGGTTAGTTTCTTCATCCTCCACAAGGAGGTTGCGCAATCAGATCTACGCATGTGCAGAAATAGTGAGCCCCACCCCCCTTCTTGTTTTTGCACACATGGACTGTTTCCCATGTTTAATATAGCTATGGCAGCTAGCTGTGGGCCTCAAGGATCCCACTTCTGTACAAGCCAACTCCTGGAAGGAGGAGTAGGTATAATGTTTGCATTCCCAAGTTTATGTTCATTTTTTATTCTGGTTCTCAATAACATTGCTGCTGAATTATTAGCAAGAGAGAGTGCATGTGATACACAACTGTTACTAGACTAATTGATGGTTGCAAATGTTCAAGACTATGGACTTCAGAGAACTGATCTCTCGTTCCCTCGTGACATCCCAGCAGCTGGCTATCTTGTTAACTGCGACTTCTCTTTAGTTCACCTGAGAGAGAGAGAGAGAGGTTACCATGCAAACAATGTAGGAGGAGGGTCTAATGTGTATAATAATCAATTTTCAGTTAATAAAGGTATTGACTAAATGTTGACCAGGTGCATGTTTCCTTTACCATTCAATCAATGGGTATCCCAACTCTTTGAAATCGGATGTTCGTAGTACAACCTAAAATTTAGCTATAAAATTCTGAAAAGTACATACACCCATTTATACTGAATGATTATATACTGTTATTTAGCCCAAGCTATGGACAATTTGGGCCTGACCGATCTAAAAACACCATTATTGGACGTTCCAAACAAATATACTGTGTTTGGTCCTGCTTGGTCTAAATACAGTTACCATAAGACCTCAATTTAATTAAAGTGACACTTTTAAGACCTCTGCCCGAAGTTGCTTTTTTTGGAGGTGAAAAATCATTCGCATCTAATTGGAGGTAGGTACACCTAGTACCAAGAATAGAGAGAGTATCGAACGTAGGCATACTGTGTATCGAAAGTAGATGTCATCACCCACACTTGGATTGTCAAATTTCCCCGTATGTCCCGAGGGGGGGGGGGTAGTGGGGCAACACCAGAGGAGGTCTGACATGCGTGCACGAATCACTATATAGTTCAGTGCATTGTGGTCACGTGATATGTCCAGGCCAAATGCACTAGCACTTGTAGTGATTCGTGCACGCATGTCGCGGACCTCCCCGACCTCTGGGGCAACAACACATTCATGATAGGTGCACTACAACAAAGGGAGCTAGAGAGCTAGTCTATATATAGATAGAGTATCTGGGTCCACTGAATAAGACCTGACACTACTCACCCTAGCACTCAGGTATAATTATTAAGGACTGGGACCTTCAATTATTGCTGAATCAACTAAAACGCAGCCACGCCCACGATTTTTAATATGTTTTGTGTGTAAAAATTTTGTGCAGCTACTGATCTTTTTTAGTTCTAAAAACGGTGTTCTAAACCTTCCTTTTAGCTCTTAATTCTTAGTGTAGTAGGTAGTTCAAAGGCTTAAGCAGACATATCTGCTGGGAGAGAGCCACTTCTTTGGCCAAAGGTGAGATTTTGCACAAAACTTAGTCTTACAGCTGACAATAAGTGACATTTTTATTTTTATAGGCTAATAACTTACTCTAAATAGAACATGATGCTCTCTCCCAGCGGATATGTCTGCTTAAGCCTTTGAACTACCTACTACACTAAGAATTAAGAGCTAAAAGGAAGGTTTAGAACACCGTTTTTAGAACTAAAAAAGATAAGTAGCTGCACAAAATTTTTACACACAAAACATAATTATTAAAAATCGTGGGCGTGGCTGCGTTTTAGCTGATTCAGCAATAATTGAAGGTCCCAGTCCTTAATATACCTGAGCATTGTCCAGCTCCCTCTGCAGACTAGCCACCATATCCACCAGCAGCAGCACTTAGTCAGGATGCCGTCACTCTCTGGCTAGCTCTCTCTCTTCACTGCTTGTAGCCTCGTGTGCATGGAGCCATCTCTGTTAGAAACTGGGATCTATAATTATACTGAGCTATATACTGTTTCAATGCTGCCTAGCTGTGAAGCTCTTAGTCTAGTCTATAGCAGAGTCCAGTCTACGGTAGCTAGCTATATAGCTCAGTAGGCCATGTGCAAATTTATAAATTCATTACTGCAGTGATCTTTACAGGATTACTGGCTAATATTATTTTGTTCCCAAGTTGAAAGATCCATACCAAGAACATTGTCAGTAAAAAAAACTCATGCCACTTCATTCATTACCACAATAAGCGTCAAACAAAACAAAATAATGTGCAAATGTGCTTATGGTTCTATAGTGTTGGTAGTGTCTGATGGTGTTGACTGATCCATGACCTCCAGTCCTGCATGAGGAGGGAGGGAGACACAAGAGTCAGCAACTAGCAAACCTACACTTGCAGTATATATCCAATACCATTTTGACAGTGTGTATTGCAAACACTTGGAATGCTGTTCTTACTATAATTATACAATTCACTATTGCATGGCACTACTGTACTGACAAGCAAGCTCACAAAGGTAATGGTCGAAGTGATCATAAACTAGGTACATTTGTAACTCACATGTATGCTCCACACAGGCCTTGTGAATGCTGCGAACTACCTCTCCGTCCTCAATCTTTGCAGCAATCTCCACTAATCGACCGTAAGTAGCTGTTGAATTCAATGGATACATTTCGAGAATACTTTTACTCTTCCACATCTTCAGAGCAGCGAGAAATCTTCCTGGGATATTATCAACCATGGAAGGACACTTATCGATAGCGTCAATCTTAGCATCACTGAGGCCCAGCCTGAGTTTGTATCTGTCATAGCCAGCAATCTCGGTACACAACTGAAGAAGAGCTTCATCCGAGCACTCTTGATTCAACTGAGCGGCAGTCGCTGTCACTATCGTCTGATGTGGTTGAACTGTACAGAACAAAATACCTTACAATGACAATGTAATGCACGTAGTAGCTTATAATACTCTGAACTGTACACCACATACGAGACGTACACAATACAACTATAAGGCTATATACACTCAACCACTTTAGACTATAATATTATACTGAACTTACATTGACTATAATTTTTATACTTGTACAATTATTATGTCACGCGTGATTACTTTGCGAGTACCAGCATTTATAGCAACAAGCTAGCCTCCCCTAGCCGCTCATTGCATCATTCCCAAGTGGTTCCCTTAATTATAAGCTTAATCCCTTCACACTAAAATCAATAATTATTCAAGTTCCAACAAACACACTTGCAATGTGAAAAAACTTACAGGACTGGGCAGGAAAAGCACCAAAAAGCATGGAAACATGCAAGGAGAGAGCTGTATACCAATGACATTGACATTGACAGTACAATCATAATTATGTTGCCAACATTTAGAATGCTGTACAGAGTTCACTATAATTATCGTGGCACTATAATTATACACGAGCAAGCTCACAAAGGTAATGGTGAAAGTGATGATTCACTAGGTAACTCACTGGTATGCTCCACACAGGCCTTGTGAATGCTGCGAACTGCCTCTCCGTCCTCAATCTTTGTAGCAATTTCCACTAATCGACCGTAAGTAGCTGTTGAATTGGATGGATAGTCGAGAATGATGCTTTTACTCTTCCACTTCTTTAGAGCAGTGTGAAACCTCCCTGGGATGTTATCAACAGTCCGATCGATAGCACTAATCTCAGCATCACTGAGGCCCAGCCTGTGCTTGTATCTGTCATAGACAGCAATCTCAGTAGACAACTGGAGAAGAGCTTCATCCGAGCGCTCTTACTCAACTGAGCTGTAGTCGCTGTCACTATTGTCTCATGTGGTTGAACTGTAGAGATAAAACGTATGTTCTAAAAATAGCAGCGCACACATGCAATCATACAGATTTAATTATAGTAGCTGTGAAAATGAGGTGGATGTGGCTACCAGCCCTGGATGTTTTCTATTTGAACGCTAGGTCGATAACTATTTTTAATCAGGGCTGGTGCGAGACTATCGAACAACCCTCCACAGTGGTCTATCCTCGGCATCACAAACAAGCCAAGAAGCTCGCCTCTACACTGCTGCAAAACAGCTCAAGCCCCCAGCAAAAAGAGCTGCTTCTAGTGCTTAGCCTCGAGACCAGCCGTTCGTTATCTGAAAGAACGCCTGGTCAAGTTCCAATGTAGCACTCGTTCTATGGTCCAGGAATTTCTTGGACCGATAATTGCCCGCAACAAGGTGTGAAAACCATAATTATTTACCTGTGAATATCATTATGACGTTACAGCAACGGCAGCTAGCTAGCTTGGACCATTCAACGTACTTGCTGCCTGTACTGTGAGACACTATGAGTGTAGCTATAGCTCATCAGAAAATGGACCATTACACTTGCTGCCTGTGTAAATCAACGCTTCCTAGTGATAAGAGGACAAGGAGAAAACTGCATGGAGAAAGTTGCAAGGAAGTAAAAGAGCAATTACAAGGCATCTCAGTTGTTCCATTGGCCAACTTTGAAGAGACAAGTGACCCAACTGCATACTTATGCCGCAAATGTGAGCAACAGGTCATATCCTTTGGTAATTGGACTGCAAAAGCAACTGCACTGAAGAAATGTATTGAAACTCTTCTTTCTCAGCTACATTGCACTCGAAAAAGATCCATTTCCGCAGATGCTCAGTCAAGTACGCCAAAACAACCACGTTTATCACTAGGCCCTATTAGGCCTAGCAGTTCATATATTCCTCCTGCAGAGAGTCAGAAATCCCCAGATGTCAAGGTATTGCTGATGCATGGAACTTTATCATATCATGCGTATATATATATATAGTTGCGTATAGTATTGATTATTGTTCGTTCTCGTGGTATATAGGTTAGAATCAATTACAAATCCGGACCAAAAGAACTCAAGATATGCACTCCTGCGAGGAAAACAGGCATCAAACGTTTTGCACGGAAAAGTTATAAGTCACTGGCATCAACTATGGTCAATTCTAAGGATACTTTGAAACCAATTGTCTCGGAAGTGTGTCTTAAAATTAAAAAAGAGATGAAAAGCCTTAGCTCTGACCAATACGACTCCATTTTAAGGGACAGGATTGAAGCAGTAAAGTGTTTCAGCTGGGAAACAGTGATTTTGGATATGGAAAAAATGATTCCTACTCTACTTTCTTTATTGAGACAAGTAGTTCCACAACCAGCTAAGCATAAACCATTGATTTGTTTCTTAGCATCCCTACTAATAAAGTCGCGACACAAGCGCATGGGGCTGGTACAGCGTGCAACTTCAATCATGTTGTATGGAAATGGATCTAACAAACAGGTAATAATACAAACATATATTCCTATATAACTTCTATATATCTATCCTACTTCAGATCTACATGAACCTTCAGCCTCTCAACATATGTTTGTCTTATCAAGGGACACTCAATCTTGTGGAAGCAATCAGTGAGGGGTATGATGTGGCTGTTGAATATTGGGGAGATGAATTAAAAGAGAAGTTAACGTCACTTGAGCAAGTAAGTATGCGACATTGTGTGATGCATGTATATACGTATCATAAGAAGGTTGGCCACAAATTATAACAATTATTGATTATACAGTTATATATATGCAAGTGCATGTATAATTATTGTGCAGGTTGATGGGTGTAGCTCAATCCCAATCACTCACCGAAAGCTTGCACCAGCCTTTTTAAGGGATAATGACGACGACTCTGACTCTGATAGTCACAATTATGCCCCAGATTTCAGTCCTTTGTCGGATATGGAATTTGAAAATTTTGAATTGTTTTCTGAAGATAGTTCATGTGATGACACACACGATGTTCAAGCGAAAGATAACGAAGCTGACAGTAATGACTCAGAAGTGCAGCAAACAGATGATGATGACGATTCGTTGTCCGGACAAGAAGATTTAGATCCCACACAAGCCGATTCGTCATGGAATGGCTTCAAGATCGTGGGTGATAATATTGATAAAAATATCAAACCATCTTTTCAGCGTCACGAAATTAAAGGAAAATCCCTCCACTATTTTCATTCGTACGCAGTGAAGGATAGAGTGGACCTATCTTCCCTCAGTGATACTACTCCAGAAATATGTGACCCTGACCCAAGCATGCTTGTGCCGTGTGCAGACGATATATCTTGCATATTGAAAGAAATAGAAATTCTTCTGTCCAGGTATAATTATGTGGTATATAATTGTACTATAAGACTATTGTATGCATGCATGCATGCATGGTTCCATATACGTATAATGTATAACTATAATTATTATAGGGTTATTGTTCAGCACATGGAAGGATACAAAGATCAAGCAACGAAAATAATATGGCATATACAAAGCAAGCAAAACAAGGAGATGGCTCTAAAGTCTCTAGTGGTAATTTAAAATTGTTATGCCACATTATACATAATTTGGTTCGTTTTTAGGTGCCACTTGGGGTACTCCTTCACAATGAAAATAAGCTTAATGAAATGTGTAAGATCCTGGAACACTGTGTGAAGTTTGTTCCTACCCGACCAGCTGAAGGAAAGTACATTCTTCCTAATGGGAGTATACTCGACTTTGATGATACACGATTCTTCAAAATACTTCTTGGTGGCGACCAACTAACAGTGGCCAGAGTACGTGGTGCCCAAGCACTTCGAATGTCACAAGACAAGGCTAAAGACCGACTAGAAGGGATCGTTCCAGTAGTCGAGGATTGGCATGCCAGAATGACACTCATGAAGGTAAGAAAAATGGATATAAAAACTGCATGTGTGTAATTGTAGAACTCGGATTGTTTTATTTATGCATTTGTTCAATTTAGACTATATGGCAACGGCTTTATTCTGTGAAGTCATCACGGGATAAAGGGACTATGTACCAACTGAGAAATTTGATTAATAGGACATCTGTACCAACTGATCCTTGTGACAACATGAACTCTGCTGAAGATTACTTCTTGCTGCTGGTGCATACACATGCCATTGCTGCTGCAAAGGAAATACTTTCATACACCTCGATGGATTCAGTTTCAGATCTTGCCAAAGCAATCACAACCAACTTTACATACGTTTCACATCTAGATTTTTCTCAGCAAACTACTGAAAAACAGAAGACAGTAGATGATAGTGTACATTTATACGCAGTTGAACTATTGACCCTAGGATTGTTGTGGCATGGCTTCCATGATGCCATCAAAGAGGGTGATGGGGAACGAATCATGAGGTATTGGAAGTTTTTGTTAATTCTATTTAAGTCGACCAATCACCCCAATTATGCTAAAGAGGCAGTGAATTTGTTGCTGCAATACAACTACTTGTTTTCTGAAAGGCAAAAGTCTCAACTTCTTTGGAGTAGATGCGTAAATACACGAGGGCTCCCTGGAACCAACATTCCGTGTGATCTTCACATGGAACATCTTAACAGAAGACTAAAGACAGTGCTAAGGAATATGGGAGCAAATGTCAACGACAAAACCGTTACAAAAGCTGGGAAGTGTATTGCTGTTGTGCAACGTGTCTGTCAAGCTTTTGAGGAACAAACTTCTTCTACGGCCTCACGCTCTGACAATCACCCCTACCCTAAATTTGGGAAGGACTTTGACATGGTGCTGAACGTTCTCGAACAAGAAAGAGTCTTTACGTATACAGCAAACAGAAAACATGATACTTTCAGTTTTTCTAAAGGACTACTCGTAAAACTATCTAAGAAGCAGCTTCTCAATAAAGTCCAGACTAGCATTGACCAGATATATTTGGTGTAACGAACAGTCAATTTATGTCCTCTATCATTGTTATTATTAATATGCAAAACTTGTCGTCAACATTATACTAACATATACATATGCATTAATTAGAATCATACGTAACTGATTTAATTTCAGTCATGATGCCAATCAGGCATGTATACCTAGCATAATTTCAGTTAATCAAACTTCTCACAAGACAATACACATAAATCACAGCATCTAGATCGGCTCATTCTTACTGAACCATCGTAATACTTCAAAAAACCTTCGAACAGAAGTTTTCGCCTACAAACAGTAGCATTGCTCACATACTCTTTTAGTCTTTCAGAAGAATGTTGTCCACCCTTTCCTTCAAACAAGGTTGCTTTAGCATCTAAACCGTCTCGACCAGCACGACCAGTCTCCTGGACATATTCTTCCATGTTTGATGGTAACCCCCAATGAAAAATTTGTCGAATATCAGAACAATCTATGCCAAGCCCAAAAGCTGATGTGGCAATTATTAATCGCAGCTTCATTCCAGTTCCTAAAAATGATGATATCACTTGCTCTTTCTTTTCAGATGTATGAACACTGCTAAACATATCAAACAGCCGGTATTCTGAAAGATTTGGGTACCCAGGAGGATCTGTCATATCTTCACCAAGCTTGCGTGTTAAAGCAATGTATAAATCCGAACAATCCCTATATCTGCGAACAAATACCACAGTTTTTGGGTACGCAGTTCGTTTTCGGCACAGCCCGTAACACAAATCCTCACTCAACCTTTCAAGATCAATCTTTGGTTCTAACGTATAGAAGATATTACCACGATCAGGGGGTAATGCAACCAATACTGGCTCCTTCATACTTAGTCGTTTGGATACAATATTAAAGGTTTCTATAGTGGCAGTAGCTGTGAGAGCCATCACGTTAACTTCAGTGGGTATGATACTGCGTAAGTCACCAAGTGCTGCAAAGGCTCTTCTAAATTGATCCCCCCATGTTTTAACACAGTGGGCTTCATCCACTATTAATGCCACAAGCTTCTTCATGTACACTTCACTCTGGAGCATATCTCTATATCGAGCATTGTTCATAATGTTCTCTGGAGTTATAAAAACTAACTGCACTACTCCATCGAGCACTCTCTTTGTTGCTTCTTGGTCAAGTTGTGCCTCTCCTACAAATTCTGCTTTCAAACCGCTCCGAGTAAATTTAGAACTTTGATCAACCATGAGAGACGACAAAGGGCTGATACACAAAACAATACTTCCACACGAATCTGCATGTGGAACGTTATAATGTAATCTGTTATAATTGGCATTCATATTACTTACTATAATGCAAAAAATTAATCTGCATTCATTACTTAGATCTATTACCTTTCAGTTTGTCAAATACAAGTGGCAGAACGGCATATATGATAGATTTTCCATATCCAGTAGGGAGTGATACAAATATGTCATGGCCTTCAACAAACTTGAGGACAGCTTCCAACTGTTTATCTTTGAGACTTTCTATTCCTAGTTGTCGGGCACTGTCAGATATAGCTGCAGCTACTCTCTTCTCCATCTCTATTTCTTCACACTGCAAACACATGCACACCCCCGTAGTATTGTTGTGTTTGCGGTTACCGCAATGCATGCCGCAATCATGTCGTAACTAACCACTCGCTGACTCAGCTAGAACGAGTGCTACATTGGAACTTGACCAGGCGTTCTTTCAGATAACGAACGGCTGGTCTCGAGGCTATCTAGTGCTATGGTGAAACAGAATTGACATGCATCACAAGGTCGAGAACTAGTTGGGCGTGGCTTAGTTGGGCGTGGCTCGACCGTCTCCCGTCAGGAGACGGTCGAGCCACGCCCAACTAGTCGAGAACTAGGTCTAGGAACACAGAAATCGAATCTTCCACAAAATGAACCTTGGACAATTTTAAAACCTGCATTGTTAAGGGTGCAAAGAAGAAGCTCCAGTCCAGCAGTGCTGAACATTCCTGCATGGCTTTACTTTGATACTTGTTATTTCTCATGATAATTTTAATTGTCTGTCTAATTGCCAGAGGGGCGTTTTGTGGTTATGCATTATGACTTTGCATTGTGACTTTCAGCAGTGCATTATGCTGCATATTGCACTTGGCAACAACGTAGCAATGGGATATAAACTGTTTAGGAAGTTTCTACATGATTTAGAAGCCCAAAGGGCTGGTTGTAGTATCCCGAACGCAGTGAGGGTTCTACTAGCCCTGAGGACTTCTAAATCATGTGGTCCATTCAACGCCCATTCCATATATATAATCGTTCATTGTTTGCCAACTGCACTGAAAAAGTTATATGCCTTGATTATAGAGACATGCTTATTATTGGCCCACTCAAAAGGCGTCTATATGCAAGTTTATAGAGTTCTATTAGATCTAGAGAAGTGGAAAGAAAGAATGTGTGGGTGTTGATAATGACAAGAGTTCATGAACTCTTGATAATGATTATAGCCAACACACAATAAACAATAACACATTAATGGTGGTGACCTAGGTAACTAGTAACTACACAGTTCTCTAGTGAGCATATCACCAGCTCTTCAGGAGGAATCTTGTACTCCTGTGTGTATGTATGTGTGTGTGTGTGTATGTATGTGCATGTGTGTATGTGGGTGTGAATATAAAATATCAGGGCTGCATCCAGGATTTTGGATCGGGGGGGGGCGAATTGGGGAAATGAAAAATGTAGGTGGGGCAAAGTTATCAGAATTATAGCAGTACAAATGCCTATTAATGAATCTGACAGATCCTAAGGCCCCCCCCCTCAATGCAGCCCTGTACAGTATGTTTGCGTTACTAGCGTTAATTGTATTTGATGCTTATGTAAGACAGAAGTTCTAGTAAAAAAGTGTACATGTACTTTCAGGCCGTGTGTTATTACTTAAATTGTATTAATTATACTTAGAACTGCCACGGTAAAAGCTCTTTGATAAAAGGATACAAAATATTGTGCTTTGAGATGGTTACCTTGATTATACTCTGTGTATTATTACACGAGTGGATGCCTTGCAATGGTGTTAGGTCACCCTCAATCATGCCCAATAAATCAGACGCCTGAGTGAGAAAATAATGAATGGTTACAGGTTGTAGTGATCAAAGAAATGCATAATAGTGGAAGAAAGGGAGTGGGGAAAAAAGAATCTTTGAACGGCTACAAGAATGTGAATTAACGCTTAGAGAGAGGCTTTTCAGATGATGTGGGTAGTGGCTAGATCGATATAGAGGTAGTGGTATGATAAGAAATCACATTAGATTTCAGCTACTGAATGCACTAAATGCACGATACCTTTGCATCAGCCTCATTTGAATGCAGTGCCACTAGGAGAATATTTTGTGAAGTGTCTTTAATTCCCAATTTCTTGAAAGATTCGCTGATCTGTACACAAAGATGTCATAATCATGATGTCATACACCACACTGCTTACGTTCGTTGAAGGAGAGAGAGAGAACATTATTTCAAAGTAGACACTTCTAGTTTTCATTTGCTGGTTCTCTGGCCACTACAGCTTTGTACACTGCACACAGAACGTGGAACGTACTAGCAACCTGTGGGAAGTGTGTGTGGGTGTGGAGTGTGTGGGTGAGTGTGTGGGTGGGGTGTGTGTGTGGGTGGAGTGGATGGGTGAGGGGTGTGTGTAATAAGTGTTCAAGTACATGTACAGGGATGTGCCCACACTGGTCAGTGGTGGTGGTTGGTACTAACTACCTCTGGACATAAATAACCATCTAGAGTCGCACGTTAGTCTATCAAAAGCAAATTTGTCAGGAAATTGAATATTAAAAATAGCCAGAACTTGGGGAACATTTTAGGCAGATACATGTACCTGCATCTTCCAATGCTGCAGCTAATAATATAGCCTATGATAGCTTAGGCCATGCAAAGTCAATTTGTAGTTTCTCAGGCCCTCGCGCTTGGAAATTGGCAGCTTTACAAAAAAGTTAAATATCACGTGACCACAAATTAAAGGCACTAAAAGAAAAGAAAAGGATAAGTTTGTATGGTTTTTTGGTCATGAATATAATTATGACTAAAATTAATAAGTAAAAATTATGCACTTCCGCTTATTGAGGAAGTTAGGGGTGTGTTTTCAATTAAAATTCTATGAATATCATTATCTTTAATATTTTCAAATGCCTCAATCTGCTTGCTATTTTAGGAATAATAGCCTGAGAAACTACAAATTGACTTTGCTTGGCCTTACTTGTTGTAGTCTACCCAGGGCCAATCCAGAGTGTACATTGGTAAGACTGTCACTCATGTACAGCATGAGACGCTACATATTCCTGCAACCAACCTAGGAGAGAGGGCCGGGGGAAATTGCTGACATATAAATTAAAGCAATCGCTAATCTAAACACACCATTTGATAGGTCTTTCAAAGAGTAGTCGCTGGTCAATATTCTGTTCAGCGCTGGATACCTGACCACCGATAACTGTACAAGGTAAATAAATAAGACATTATTTATAGAGATGATTGATACTAGGTGCAGAATATAATGGCTGGTAGATCCACACACCTTTCTGTACAGGATGCTGTACTTGTGGTAGCTCTTTATGACAGGAGAGACTTGTGTTGTTGAGGTAGAGGGTTAGTAATAGCAGCGCCGTGCTCGCGCGAGTAGCGCTAGTGCAAGTACTTTCAGTATTGATTTATTGGCTAGTGGGTAAGGATCATCAAACAAACACCTCATTTATAAATACTTCTATAAGAAGCTGCAACTGAAGTGATTCCTTACCAGGAACAATGGAAGACAGCTTGAACTCAAATAAAATAATTCATGTCACATTATTTTATAATTAAAGGGTATATAGACGACATTGTCAGTATAATAATACAGAGTCAGTTCTTTACTTGCAATGTTTATTTGTCCCCTTAATTCAAGTGAATTCCATACCTGTATGAAAACATGAGTACAGCACAAATCAAGCTATGCAATAAAACATTATTGGATCAGTAGTTACTTATAATTATAATGGATCATAATAATACATTAGTACAAACGTACCTTGTTAGGTTCTCATGATCAATTGGTGGCACTATGAGCAACTGCAGTTGCTGTCCTCACATACTTGTCTTCAATTTCCTCGGCTACATCGTTACGTGCAACAGTAGGCCTCCTTAGACATTCACATATGTAAGGCCATGTCATCGGATGTTCTGGATCAGTGACTTCAAGACGCTTGGCTACCACCTTCATTAGGCGGCGATCGTTATGACGGTAATCATCTTCAATGTTTTCCAAAACGTTAATCTTCACTCCGAAAGCCAATCCTAAATCAAACCAATCTTTGCTTGCATTCTTGAGACTCTCGCGAATTGCTTGAATATCATCTCCAGTCAGAACAATCGACTGGTGTGTACTTCCTCCATTGCTAGTATCCTTCTCTGATGATGATCCTGCATGTACACACATGTAAAGATAATAACTCAAGAAAGCAATTGCAAATAATTATTGTTGTGGTTAGTTAAGTCCCTTAATTGTCTATTGCATGGGCAGGGTGTCATACAGGATTTTGAAGTAGAGGGGGGAAATGAGAAAAGTACCAGAAAATGTTGCTAAAAAAAAGGTCAACTGTTATTTCAATACCCATGCAGCTATGGACATGCACTCAGTCATAATTGAAGGGGGGGGGGATTAGAGCTAGGGGGATATCCCCTGTATGACACCCTGATGGGCACAGCGTAAATTATTAAATTATAATTATACCATTAAACTGTCTACACACACAATTAAAATCAGTATACAAACACATGTTTTACTGAATGTTATTTGAACTGCAGATAATTATACCTTGTACAGTGACATCATTTGGACGCTTCGACAGAGATTCAACTTCTACATCTGATGGCAATGACTTTTTGCGCTGGCCTGAGGCTAGAGGATCTGTACGTAGTGTGTAGGAACAGATACAGCTAGACACACTAATATTAATGGGGAATGCCGGGCCTGTAGGAATCAAGATCATGTATTTTCCAGACTGAAGGCTTTCGAATATAGCAATCCGATTATGATACATGGAATTACGATCTGATAGAACTGGAAGTAAGATAGATAGTGGGTAATATTCGTGGGGTAAAAATCCATGGCATTCATTGACAAATCGAAAACGGTAATTTTTGTCTGTTATTGCCTGTACTGCATTGCATGCGTTTTGGTAACTGTTTTCATAGGAAGCTTGCCCACGGAAATAACGAATATTTTACCCCTCGAAAATTACCCGCTATACGGTAGTTAATGTAATGCAAACACTTTAAATACACAAGTGGCCCCCTAGCAAATAAAAAGCTTCACACATAATTATGGTAAATAGAATTGGGCAGTTAATTGTAAGAGTTCTGTTGTCATTGTGGGGCAGAGGAAGTAAACACTGTGTACACTGGTTATGTATAATAAGTAGAAAATCACAACTTAGTATGTGATAAATGGGATCAACTAGGACAACGGGGATACTTGAGGTTAGATAACTGACTTGTGTCCTCTTTGTAGAGAGCTGTGTAGAGAGTGAGGAGCACTTTCCCAGCAGCTGCATCCTTCACTTCACACTGGTAGTGACCAAAGTCCTCCTCTCTCACACTCGCGAAGCTGACAGTGTTGGGCCGATCATCAGTTGTCTTAATCTGACGTCTGGAGCCCTCTTTGCTCCAGTGGAAGGAGAAACCATCCTCAGCAAACTTTAGCACCTTTAGTTCCGTCCTGTTTCCTAGACACACGTGCTGTAGGGACAAGACAAAAAAGGGGAAATGAAAATGCGAGACACATTAACAAACTAAACAAACTTGTCGACGTATATAGAACACACAAGCTTATTATTTTTTATACCTTCTGATTAATGCTGCATGTAACAGTACACCAAGTTTAGTCCTATACTATTGTACTTGCACACCCTAAAAAACTTCACCCTATCTGTACACATACACACAAAGTCATTATCAGCCATAATTATTATAACAAACGGTCTCTTTTCCCCAAATGCTGTACATGAGTATTAGCTTAGATCACACATCGCCAACATGCATGCAGGAGAATAGCTCACCTTCCCCAACCACACTTGTTGTGCTTCACTGAGGGTGACGGGACTTCTACCACACAGGAAGTAGATCTTTCGGCCTTGAACAAGGGTGCAAAGGTTGTTGAGACTCTTGCTTGCTGCGTGTTTGGGACAGGAGCATTGAAATGCAACACTGAGGATCAACTTTGGGAACAGGTTCTTGAGCATATACAGGATTGCTGACAAAGTGTGGGAGCAAAGATCGTGAAGAGATAAATCCATCTGTTTTGCATTGCGTTCAACTCGTATCTCGTAGCTTCTGTCGTGAGAGAGCAGTGTCACTTTGTGTACGTAGTCAACATAAAAGGAGACGCAGTTTCGTTTGATGCCATCTTCCACCAATTCCCACGTCAATCCGAGAATTTTATGAGGGCCTTGGGAAACTAGTCGAGTGATGAGCCCACAGAAGACTCCTGTTGGTACGTAACCAAAACTAAATGTGATGTGGAGTGGTTCTGGGTTGTTGATGTCTGGTTGAGATGGGTTGGTCAGCTCCTCTGGTGAAGCACACTCCAATATAGCCGGCATGAGGTACGTGATTCGTTCACCATCTTCATCTTTGTGTGTGATATCAGAGAGAAGGTTGAGGTACTTGAGAAGTTTCACAAGCGGTCCGGATGGTATTAGTAAATTGTTTTTCAGATTTTTGGAAACTTGAACATCTACTTTGCAATGTCTCTCGATGGCCTCTAGTGTAAACTGACCTTTCCTGATCAATTCTGCTATCTCAAACTCGGTGTTGAGGCCTCCATCATGAACATTCTGCATCGAAACGATTATCAGTTGGCTTATGCTATCGAAGATCACTTGAGGTAAGCAGATGACGTGACCTTTGAGGAGCCAGCGTGGATCATCATCATTGGGAACATCCGTATAGTACAGGATCGATCCTATACTATGAAGGTAGAGGAGGCAGATTGTGGTTTCTTCTTCATCCATCTCCAACCTTTTGCCTATTTCGATACAGTCTGCTACTGTGGCAATTTGATATTCCTTTCGGAGAATAATTCCTAGTACAAGCCAATTTTTGGGTATTGGAAGAGAGGTTTTGCCGAAGCGAGAGTAAAATAGTTTATTCAATAAGCCACGTAATGGAGAAATTTCAGCATTCTCCGTGCCTTTATCGTTATCGAGGGCAAAAAAGGACATCCTGTCAGAAGAGCAATTAGCTTCTTTATTAGATGTGTCATCAGAAGCCTCATTTTCTTGCTTAGGAAAAACTAAAATGTTCTCGAAAGTTTTGGTGATGGGCTTCAATGCTGTGTTTATCTCCACCATTTTGTCTCTGGTCAATCGTTCTTTTTCTGGACCATCTGTTGAGTCTCCACCAAGCTTATCTTTGTGGGTACCTATTAGGGCTGCCACTGGAGGGACAGCGAGAAAAGCTTCAAATTTTTCCTTCAACTGAGGAGTTTTTAAGAGAGGCTTCGAAATTTCCGACATGTGACGCACACTAGCAATGGATGAGAGGATTTGAGAGACTGCGGTTTTCACTGTGTGCATTGATTTATAAGGAGTGATGACTTTGCCATCACGACAGAAGGGAATCTTGTAGGGCTTGTCAAGTTCCTTGCTCAGATCCAAGAACACTAGATACATGGCAGGACCATTGCTCAGGGCTGGTAGCATTTCTAGGAATTCTGGTTGGCCTCCGACATCGTTTATGTTCAGCAAGGTGTTGCCAAGACATTTGGCCATTTGGGAGTAGTTTCCGCTCTTTATCAGCTTTTGCAGTCGAAGAATGACCTGTGCTAGTTTGTTGCTGTGGGTTACAGCGGCTTTATCCTCAGAGTCGGTAAGTGTGGCTTGTTGTACAGTTTGTGTGTGGACTTTGTAAGGTACTGTTTCTTCAGATCGGGTGGCCTTTGTCGATTCTTCATTGGGTATATCTATTTCATCGAGAGTTAAATTGCCACATAGATAACCAAATATCATCTTGGCTTCTTCATCGACATCCTTGGAAGATATCCACTCATCTTTATTAATCAACGCCATAACTTGGATACAGTTAGCTAGTAGAGTGCTTGGATGTTTCGCTTTGTCTCCAGCTGATTGAATGTTTTCATACACTTGCAGTAGACGATTGAGTGTGGTTGTCTTCCCAACGTGAGGGGGACCAACGAGACACAGTTTCAGAGTGCACATATCGATTGTTTCTTTATCAACCATTAGAGTCATGAGTCTATCGAGGTATCGACGCTGCCATTTGATAACTGCAGGGAAACAGCATTTACTATAGGTGACACATTTCAAACAGAAAATTAACATACTGTAAAAGAAACGAGTGATCAAGCTGCGCTGTGTTCTAATGCCTCTCACCATGATACGCTTTTGCTCAATAGATGTGATTTGTATTATCGAACAGAAAGTATAATTAGTATCTATAACAAGCAGTCTATAAAAAACATGAGAAGAAAGTGTGTAAAATAATGGACTGATGTACACGCATCTATTGCATCATTGCGTTGTAGTATTAATTGTTGTGGCTTTATACCAAGACCTCAAGAAAGCAAGAAAGAAGGATAATTAAACTGAAAAGAAAACACTTGTGTGTAGTAGGTGGGTTGCTGTATTAAAGTAGAGACAAACAAAACAGTCGAGGCATAATAATAAAGGCGCCACCTAAGAGACAAACTAAACAGTCTGAGTTACAAAAGAAATCTCCAAACTACATTATAGTCGCCACATGCGCAGAATAATTTACCCGTTGCATTTTTAAAACAGTCGTTGAACCACTGGCGTAAAAATGGAACAGCAACGTAAGGCAGCTCATTCAAAATGTATAACGATACAGTACATCATATTCGTTATTGTAGTAATGGAATATATATTTATCACAACGTGCAATATCTACCATCATAAGTACATTATGCCCTCGATTGTGCTATTCAACTATAAAATAGTATAAACATAATATTATTTAAAAGGTGTCATATCTACAGTACTAAAGTTATGGCTGTTATGTTCCCCCTTTCATCTTGAGAGGCTTCATGCATGCAATGCAATATTCAACACAGGTGAGTGTAACTTCAATACAGCAACCCACCTACTACTACCCACAGCTCTTACTAACTACTACCCACCTTTGTCGAGGTTTTCCCTCAGGTTGGCTGCAAGTTCCATATGTCCGAGCTCACGAAGGTGGTGAACTACTGTCTCATATGTCCTTTCACCAGTCAAAGAGATTTTGTTGTCTAGGAGCAGCTTTTCTAGAGCATCTGAGTCTTCCTCAGTCAATGGAGTGCCTGCAAACACAACCAGCAATGTTGACACAGCTGACAATAATAAAAAAAACACCAAATGAATACATACTGACACATTTGGCTAGTGTTAACATGATACGTGACTTCAGCTATAACACTTTAAGACAATCAGAATCACAGAAATATTAAAATGAACACTATATACAGGGAAATAGGACATGTGCCCAGTTTAATTAGGTGTTCTTAGGTGATCGAATTCTGGGCGGCTTTATATACGTTGTCTTTTCACATACTCAATCATACAAGGTAGTAATTGAATACACATTATAATAATTATAGCCTATAACATTATGGGGGGGAGGGTAAATTGGTCCACTTTCCTCCCCATGCACTGTATGCCCTGGTATTACTCACTTGACAAGGTTTGGTCATCCGTTGAAAGTTGTGTGGAATCATTTTGAGTATCTGAGGTGTACAAGTAACAAGTCATGTAACACAGTATATAACCGAAAGGTCTTCGTTCTACAGTAGATGGGTAGGCACATGATTATTGTTGGGCTATAATAGAGTCTCCTACCAGTTGTTTCTGGTTGTTCATCGCCAGCACTGGGTGTCTGTTGACCAGACAGAGGGTCAGAGGTCACTGGAGGAGGAATGAGACAATTGTCTGACAGTCAGTACATAAAAACCAACTCCAATGACTGACTATAGGCCGTACACTGAAAAAAGGTCAGAATCACTTGAGACATACAATGCTGATAAAAATCTCAACTGCTGTAGGAAAGGCAATGAATAACATTCGTCATTAAGACCGTAATTATTAGACTATTGCTCCTGCGTCCTCTGGGTGAGGATTAAAACATGTTTAGCTGACTCAGCATTAATAAACCTAACATGGTAGGGGAGTAGATGCTCAGTGTATAGCATATTATATTATATTATTATTATGTAACACCAAGAGTTCATTAGGAAGAGTACGCAACTCCACTTAAAACCATAGTAGGCGTTCCTTCAGGCCTACGTCCACAAGCGTTTCGTCACATTGAAATTCCACCACTTAGTTTTAACAGGAAGTGGCTACATTTGTAACATTTTTCAATGTTTAGACCACGCCTTTCACAGGAAAAAAGTCATGCTTTTTCAAGCCACGTGTACGCATAGGGGGCTTTCCAAACACGCTCAGAAGTCACATGGGAAGGAAGTGCAATTCAAGGGCTCTCTTTCAGTGCAAAAAACAAACAAATTGTCCTAACCACAGCCAGGGGCGGATCCAGGGGTGATTTTGAGGGGCTGAAGCCCCCCCCTTTTGAAAAAACTACCATGTGTTGTAGTCTGACTCTACAACAATTTTGCCACCAATTATGCATCTGTAGACTCACTTGAAATCACTTGAGAGATGCTAGACAACAGCTACTAGGAGTATAAAGGATCTAGGGTAGCTAGCTGGACGTACCTAGCTAGCTAGCTAGCTGTACGTACGTACATGTACATCTGATCAGTACAGTACAGTACAGTATCACCATAGTATTAAAAGTAAGTGCAGAGGTCAACATATTCTACTCATTAATATGAAAGTTCAAAGGTCAAATCTTGCAAAAAAATTCGCCTCCGGCGAGGCTGCCCTTGTAAGGGGCTTCGCCCCTTTCTAGCTAGCCCCCCCCTTTTGTTTTTCCTGGATCCGCCCCTGACAGCCATGTTATAGCTCGTACAGCTACACAACTCTCTTATCAGCCCGCTTACTAACCCCAAAGAACTTGCTGTATCTCCAGTGCAACAATTTTTTAGTGAAAAACACAAGAACAGTCGTTCACAGTAAGTTAAAGGCTATGTAGGGGTATATTTTTTGTAGTTGGCTAACTTTTTTAAAAGGAGATATGTACATTTGTAAAAGCCATACATTTTTTCACTCTTAGGTCTTGTACTAGCTACTAGCTAGCTAGCTGCCTTGTATTTGTATCAGGCTGTGTATCAGGTATATGTAATGTGAGTTTCCTAACTTTGATTTTACCGTCTCAGGATCCATATTTTAGTCCACGGTATATATCTGGAGCTGGAGGTCTGCCTTCAACTTCGTGGCCAAACTTTGTTGAGGAGATATCGTCGCTCGTATGGGTTTCTTGTCTTCAGTTAAAGAGTGAGCCAAGCAATGCCTTTCGTCGCTCTTTGCCAGTGTGCCTAATTTCACTAGCGACGTGACATGGTTACCACCACTCAGCATCAACCGGTGAGAAGCTGTTTGTTTCTACGGCGAATTGTGGAGGTATTCCACTCGGAACACGAGGTGTGCTGATGGGTACTGAACGATTGGCTGTCAGGATAGTTCTTTATGTATAAGTACGTACTTACATGTCCTCCTGTTTTCACTTGTAGGGTTGGAGACACACTGCTGGACAGGCTAATAATTTTCTACAAAGCTGTGAGAAAACAGACAAAAACTTTCAGAGAATCGCAGTTTTGTAGCTTCCTCTCTAGAGGTGTTAGCGGAGACTGTGACTTGTGTATAGGATGTCGTTACAGCAGTACACTCACTAAGGACATGAGGATCGAGGATCTTTCATGAACCCTATTCCTGTGCACAACTTGCAAGTGACCTTGATGTTTCCGAGAGGCGTTAAATGATGTCAGGGGGACGTACGTACGTGTTGCAGTTGTCGGCTAGGTGGTCCCGATAGCAGCATGGACACGACAACAACTTGGACTGCCTCAACTACTCACAGCAGTATGCTGCACAGAAGTACGACAAACTGTCAACTCAATAGGTTGCTGAAGCACTGTCGCTAAAATTAATTATCATCGATTCTTATTGGCTATGGTCTTTATAGCTGTTGATACGATATTGTTGGTGTCGAACTGATCAAACAGCCCCCTATATAGCTTATAAATAAGTTGCTCATTCATTCCTATGTGTGTAACAAGCAATTCAATTCAACCTACTTGTTGTATATACTTACAAGCATTTTATTGTGTGATTTTGTGTTGATAATGCCACAACTTTGAATGTGAATATCTTTTTGTAAAAAAGTTAGCCATCTACCTGTCTTTGTTATTGAAGTAGCTCTATGCTTTTTACATTGAGTGATTCACTCTGAGAGTCCTGGAAAATTTTTGTCTGCCCAGGATGGAGCTCAGAGTAGGTACACTATACAAACTGCATAAAATTATATACGTGTACAGATCCTAACCTAAATAACCGGTCAGCCTGCCCACGAAAATAACGAATATTTTACCCCACGAAAATTACCCGCTATACGGTAGCTAATTATTGGTACAAGATAATTTAATAACATTGACTTAGGAAATGTCAGCAATACGTATACGTGATGTAACGGCATTAAAGAATGAAATGGCAGGTTTCTAATTACGAGTCCTCTGCATGAGCCTCTCACCAGTGATGTGGGGTGGTCGGGACGAGGGTATTTTCACTCGATTATAAGCCCCCCCCCCCAAATAAGCCTAGACTTCTTGCAGAAAAGGGTGGGTGTATTTTCACGAGGGTATGGTACGTAATAAAATTATTTACAGTATATATACTACTACTCTTAATTTACTGTCCGATTGATACCTTGTACAGTGACATCATTCTTTGGACGCTTTGACAGAGTTTCAACTTCTTCAGCTGATGTCAATGACATTTTGCGCTGACCTGAGGCTAGAGGATCTGTAGCAGAAAATAGATACAGTCAGTGTTATTAATTATGATGATCATTGTACCAATAATTATGTGAAGAACGAACATGTTGCAACAACAACTGAGAATTGCTAAAAAGCCAAAGGTAGACATAATTATAATTAATTATTTTACAGTATTATTATACATGCTCTTAGGCCATGCAAAGTCAATTTAATTATAATGCCTTAATTGACGGTCTGTATTGATACCTTGTACAGTGACATCATTTTTTGGACGCTTTGACAGAGTTTTGGACGACGGTTGTGCAATTTCCACTGTTTGGTTTCTGCTAGTATGCTCCTCTTGTGATGATCCTACACACACACAAGTACATATTGCATTAATACTAAGGGAAAATGGAACAACCCTTAATATTAGATTAACTCGGTAAGCACAACCTCAATCTAAAAACTTGAATTGACAGCAGATCACGTGCACAATTATTGATCTAGTGAAAATTGCATTGACACGATGGACAACCTCTACAATATGGAACACTCGGCCTGATCATAATAACTATAGCAAGTGAGTGACATGCAGCTATAGGACGACAACACTGGGAATTACTGATACTAAAAGTCGAAACCTCATAATTTACAGTATACACATGCTATACAGTAAATACTGTTTGACTGTCTGTAGTATACCTTGTACAGTGAAATCATTCTTTGGACGCTTTGACAGAATTTCAACTTCTATATCTGATGGTAATGACCTTTTGCGGTTTTCTGGGGCTAGAGGATCTGTATGTATATGCAGTAGGAAATGTCAGCAATACGTATACGTGTATATGTAATCTATAGTGCGGATGAAATGTCAGGTTTCTAATTATGAGTTCTCTGCATGGATCTCTCACCAGTGATGTGGGGTGGTCGGGACGAGTCCTCTGTATGGGGTCCGGGAACACACGAATCGTTTCTTTGTCTCCCAGATAGCCGACCTGGTTTTTGGAACATTTTTGCTATAACAGTGAACTTTACACAATCACACTTACCATTGTATTTCTCCTCAATCGTATTTGCTAGAACGTCTTGTCTGACAGTGCCACTTCTGAGGCCATTGCAAATGTTACTCCATGTACGAGAAGGTGAAGATTCCAGCCACTGGGTCAGCATTCTAATCAAACTATCTCTATTGCAATTTGTATGACACTTGATATTCTCAAGCATGGCAACTGGAATCCCTAAAGCGAGGCCCAACTCAAACCAAACATTAATGGCTTCTATTAATTGAGAAACAACTTCTTGCAAATCTTTAGTGTATAATTGATCTTGATCATCATGTACAGCAATGCCTGCAGTGAGAATGTCCTTTAACTAAAGATGGGAATGACAAATATATAGATAGCTAATGTGTATAATAGGTAACTGCATTACCTGTGAGGACGATATGACAATAATTATAACAATGACCATGCAAATCCACAATACAAACCAATGCACAGTATCTGCTACCTGACGGAGTGGTTGTGTGTGGAGTGGCTAGTGGAGTCACTGCATTTTGTGGAAATTAGGTATGGGATTTCTAGTGACACATACCTGGTTCAGGAGCGGAGGGCTGCAGCGACTGGAGATAGTCAACAATTTCAGTGTGACCACTCCGTACTGCCAGGTCATCAGTCACATCTGGACAGGTGAGGGACAGATCTCTTGTGCGAACAAACCCTTCTGCCAAGTCAAGAGGAGTGTTGCCACCAACATCAGTCACGTCTGGACAGGAGGGACAGAGATATTGTAGTGGTACTGACAGCATTGACCATTACCATGCATGCACAATCAGCACAATCAGATAATTATTGAGTACAGGATGTCATTTATAGTATCGCGTATGTATTGTATTACAGTTACCATAATTATAATTATGACTACATGATGATACATACAGGTACAATTAATTCACGGGCTGTTTACATTTCCAATTAGAGGATCTAATGAAACGGTACCCACTACAGAAATAACTCACCAACATCGACCTTGCACTCCTCTACTAAGTGCTGTACAACTTGTATACTTCCTCCCACACAAGCCCTGTGCAGTGGTGTTTGGTCCCACTTGTTCCTCACATCTGTACGTGGTGATATGACCTCAGAGAAGTGATGACATGCACACACTAATGACAACATAACTAAAATGTATTACAGTAGACTCTCGTTAATCCGGCCACCCTTGGGACCATGCAGCTTGGCCGGAATAGCGAGGTGGCCGTACTTCAGATAATTAGCCGCGGCTTAAAACCGACCTTACCTCGAATCTAATCACTGATTTGCAGTTTTTGTCTCGAGGATAATGAAAGATAATGAATCATTCTGCTCTCTATTTAAGTGTAATCCAATTTTATTTGCTAAACCACACCCAAAACATAATATCCGGCCGTAATACACACATAAAATTACATTGAAAACGTTATTTGGGACAGCCAGCACTGGCCGGTAAACGGAATAGTGAGTGGCCGTACTTCAGGGTGAGTTTTGTGCAGTAAACATAGAGGTAGCATTCCGTGCCAAACCAAATGGCCGGTATATCGAGGTGGCCGTACTTCAGAAAGCCGGAATAGCGAGAGTCTACTGTATTGGTTTGTCAAAATGAAGTAAATTATGATAATAAATACACCATGCAGTATTAAGCTTCTCCGTGCTAGTCAATAATTATCCCAGCTGGGTGATGTTATTAGTGTGCGTGTACACAGTATCAAGGATTGTGGGAAATGAGTGAAAAAACATGTCTTATAATTATTATTACAATCTACATGTGTATCAACACATGCATGTTTTGTCATTATTTAGGACAGTCTATATTAACAACATTCTTGTTGGGCTCAATCCTTTAGCTATGAACACTACGCGACTGACACACACTTACCAATACTACATTTTGCATCTTTTGACAAGTACACCACAATCTCCATATGTCCTCCCCAACACGCAGAGTGAAATGCAGTCATGCCTGATACTCTATCACCTTTCTCTATATCAGCTCCACCACTAATGAGTGCTCTAGTGATCTCCAGGTAGCCCCTCCCGCATGCTTCATGTACTGGAGGGACTCTATTCTTGTCACTCCACTCCTCACTCCAGTAGAGCTGGTGATTGGGGTTGGCCCCCTGTTTCAAAACGGACCTCACTATGCTGACGTCATCACGTCTAACAGCCTCCCACAGATCCACGGCCAGCTGCTCCTGAACACTGCATGTACGTACAATAGTTGGGAGCATCACACATAAGTTACATGTACTATTTACCATACAAGTGCATTTAGTGGTGACCTTTGACCTGTTATGATACCAACATGTTGTACAACGCCCACTCACATGATTAGGACTATAATATTATACACTATTTCTGATATTATAATGTACGTATGTCAGGGGCGTAGCTTAATGGTTTCCTAGTTGCCCAGAAACCCCCTTGCTTGCTGAAAAATGGGTGGGGCTGATCATGTGCTGAAGTTAATATTGACCACAAGTAGATTAATATCCAGTCTGTATTTATTGTGTCTATTAGTAATACCTTCTGCAATCCAAAATAAGAGACCAAGATCAGCCCAGTTCCTCTACTACTGCTCAGAGTCAGACTCCAGACTGTATTTTACAGTGTATATACTGCTATAAATGGCTGGAGACTAGCAAGAGTAGTATGGATTGATATCTAGCCTGGATTTATTTCAATGCCTATTATTAATACTAGTTTAGCATCTGCAATCCAAGATAAGAGACCTGATTGTCAGCCCAGTTCCTCTACTGCATGCTCAGACTCCATGTATATGCAGTCTCACCACAATCTGATTCTCAGCCACCAACCTCAGAGCTCATGCCCACTGTCAATTTCAATGGTACTGATCCTGGTAGTACATTTGTACTTACAATAGTTTAGGAGATGAGGCCGAGGAGAACTGAAGCTACGACTTATCAAAAATGCAGCCATAAGGGGTGTAACCGGCATAATTAAGGGGCGTGGCACCTAAAGTGGGCGTGGTCTCAAAATTTTCGCGGCGTGATAGCCTTATTCCTTCAGAAACCCCTTTAATAAAATTAATGTCTAGCTACGCCCCTGTATGTCATAGTGTGGGACACTTCATACCTGTATGTAACTGGCTCAGTTTCCAGCCACCTGTGTGATGTGTGTGTGTGGGTGTGGGTGATGTGTGTGGGTGGGTGGTTAGTGTGTGTGTGTGTGATGTGTGATGTGTGTGGTTAGTGTGTGTGTGTGTGGGTGATGTGTGTGGGTGGGTGGTTAGTGTGTGTGTGATGTGTGTGTGTGGGTGGTTAGGTGTGTGTGATGTGTGTGTGTGTGTGGGTGTACATCTATAAGCTCCACACTAGCTATAACAAGTTATAGTTATAACACGGGCACAAGGGATGTATGGAATATATTGCACTGAAGCACGAGGGCGCCAGCCCCGAGGGCTGAGTGCAATATATTCCATGCAGCCCGAGTGCACGTGTTATAACTAGTTTATATCCCGAGGGCATAGCAACATAACACTGTCCTAGTAACACAATATAAACTGCACAAAAAAAGACAGAGACAACTCTAGACACAGCTCCATCTCTTCTCTCTTCTAGACGCCAGTATATCTGCAGCCTATAAGATTGGCAACCGACGAATGGCTTGACACAAAATTGTTGGAGTTCCAACGCTGAAATCTGCAAAAGAGCCCCACCCCACTTCTGGTGCTGCAAAACAGCCCCGCCCCACCTACTGCTGCATAAAAACAGCCCCACCCCACTACTCAGTGCAGTGAATACATGTTGGTGCTGGTCTACGCTCGGCCTCATAACCAAGCCAAGAAAGCTCCCTTCTACACTGCTGCAAAACAGCTCATGCCCCCAGTAAAAAGAGCCACTTCTAGTGCTACGGTGAAGCAGAATTGACATGCATCACGAGGTCGAGGACTAGGTCCATCTAGGAACACAGAATCTTCCACAAAATGAATCTTGGACAATTTTAAAACCTGCATGGTTGCAAGAAGAAACTCCAGCAGTGCTGAACATTCATTCCTGCATGGCTGGACATACTTTGATACTTGTTATTTCTCATGCGTATTAATTTAATTTTAATTAATTTAAATGCCAGAGGGGTGTTTTGTGGTCAGTGCAATATGACTTTTCAGCAGTGCAATATGACTTTTCAGCAGTGCAATATGCTTCATATTGCACTTGGCAACAACATAGCAACGGGATATAATGATTAGTATAATTAATAGTATCATGGCTAAGAGTGCAATATGGGATTAATAGCACGAGTAACAAGCAATGGCAAGGATGATGAAAAATTCAAGATGCTAGAAATTCATTTTCTCATCAGCACCATTTCTTAGAAAGGTTCCAAGTAGGGGATTAATTTTTTTCTCTAATACCATCATATTAACCTTGCTAGTCAAATCAGAGCCAAATTCCCCCATTATGTTTCAGGTGGTGAGGGTAGCGGGGCAACACATTGATAGGTGTATAACGATCAAACTATACTATAAGTACTGGTGGTATGCTCAGTTATAAGTCCACTAGCTAGAGTAACACAGCATGCAGAGCTTCCGTTGATGAGCTCCATGCATGCATTCAATTCTGATGATCGAGCGGATTCTAGCTAGATTTGTGATCCTCCCTCCATACAATCACAAGGTGGCACTCTATAGTCTGTTCACTCACCCTGAGTCTTCTCCAGTAGCCATTATAATTATATTGAAGCTTGGACACACACTTGAGCTTTCTTTGTCTCAGGTCCGCCCCTTTTTCAGTAAACAAAGTAAAGTGCCCCACCCTCTTTCTGTACAGCTCATCAGCACCATTCTTAGAAAGGTTCCAATTAGGGGATTAATAAGAACAGCAAATTGTTATAGTGGGGAGAATAAACAAGTGGTACCTTTTCTCAGATTGCATCACAATTATGGCTGAATATCTCATTAGTAAAGTGACACTCATTTGGCTTTGGTTATAGCAGACAAAGCCTAGAAGCTGCATACACATTTTTGCGCCATGGCCTGGCCTCCATTGGACAAAACAAATAATCACAATGCCTGCAAACAGGGTTATATACTTTATATGGTCATTCCTAACTAGGACGTGCAACTCGATCTATCACTTAATCGTGAGATCGAAACTAGAATATGCTGTAAGATTTCAATGCAAACATTATACAATTTCTAAATGGATGAACTACCGGGTGCGGGACTAATTGTAACACTGGAGGGGGCGTGGGAGTATATCGAAAATGAAGGTTGAAACGTGTTGAAAAAATCAGGAAAGTTGTCATAAGAGATTTGTACTTGTTTTTGTACTGTATAATAATAATTATTATCATAATAATGCATTAATGGAAAATGGACACTTAGGGATTTTCTCACAATTAAAATATCGCTATTGATTGGGTGTACTACAGGAGTGCTCAGACCATCGAAAATAATGTATGGTACATGCAGATGAGCCCCAGTTTCTGTTCAGCTTCTTTGTAGGAGTCAGTAATAAGTATAATGATCCAGCGGTATACTAGACAGCATCACACCAGAAATGGTTCAGTTCAAGAATTGCACAGTTAAAGATCATATTCATAATTGGAACCTTCTTCTTTGACAAATATTTGCTGGGTAACTTCATCATTAAATTTTAATAAGTGTCATCATGAGGTGAATTAAAAAAATAATCTAGCTACCCTAATTATGAAATGGCAGATACGCCTCCATCGTTGAGGTTGCCTGTATACTATTATCATCTCAAAGGATGATATAGAGCTGCATGCATGGATTAATAAATCTCAACATATAAATCTCAACAAATCAACACATCCACCATCAGCATCCGCGGTGCTTTCATATTATTGGTGAGGATCCGGAACAATTAAGGTGGCTGTTCTCTTACCTGATGTGGTATTATGATACTAATAACACTGTTTTGGGAAGTTATTTACCCTCACATACATATTTAGCACGTACTAAAACGAGGGACCAGCAGTCCTAGATGCTATGAAGCAGGATATAATGTACAATTCTTCTTCTTTTTTATTTTTGTTTTGACTTCATTTTATTGCTGTGAGACGTGCACTGTTCAGTAAAACTCGTGCTATACTTCGCTTACACGATACAAGCTAAAGCTTTTTTCTCGAGCTATTACGGCTACAAGTGATTTTTCTGAGATTCAGCGATGGATTTCAGTCAGTCAGGGAATCTAAGGAAGCGAAGGCAAACTATCAACTATCAATGTAACTAACTGCTATCACTATGCATGGCCGCCATGGCCGCCGTACCTCATGCAATATTCACATCCTGAGAGGTATAGCCGTGCCTCATGCAATATATTCACATCCAGGGGTAGCCGTACCTCATGCAATATTCACATCCAGGGGTAGCCGTACCTCATGCAATATTCACATCCAGGGGTAGCCGTACCTCATGCAATATTCACATCCAGGGGTGCCGTACCTCATGCAATATTCACATCCAGGGGTAGCCGTACCTCATGCAATATTCACATCCAGGGGTAGCCGTACCTCATGCAATATTCACATCCAGGGGTGCCGTACGTCATGTAATATTCACATCCAGGGGTAGCCGTACCTCATGCAATATTCACATCCAGGGGTATAGCCGTACCTCATGCAATATTCACATCCAGGGGTAGGTTGTTATAAGACTATTATTGAAACTAACGTAAGTTGATTACATTCACATACTCGATAATATCACTAAATGTTCTCATTTTCTTTCTTTCAGAGGCAAAAAGAAAGAAAATTGTGCGAATTTCTGGCGGTGCTTTATATAATACACTCACGTACTATGTGTTTAAATCCACAATTTTGTTTGGGGTGCCAGATCATGCAGGAAACCAGCGTGGACAGACGACAGACGACTACTGCACCGCCGCTTTAAATTGAATAAGTACGGTACCTTGAAAGAGTATACAATGGCGTAATTAAGAACACCGTGTGAATATAATTTGTATGGTGACACCGACTGGTGAGGTGTTATAAGCAGATTGTGAATCCACAATGAAAATTAGTGAGGACTTCATTACTGCTAGTACAGAACTGTTTAAGACTCTGCTATAAGTGCGTCACTATATAATTTTCTTACACTGTGGTGTAGTTCAAAGAAGTTCGAAACACTCTATCATCCTTTGAGATGATACTAGGAGAGAACAAGGTGAAGAAGGGGCACAACCATAATTATGCTTCCATGCACTTTTTAAGAATGACATAGTCCAACTATATATGCCTTCGATGCAAAAGACAAAGTCACTAAAATACTTCCAACTATACTACCAATCAATTTCGGGTACGTACAAACGTGTCAGTTAAGGCGTACATGCACCACTTCCGCATCTTACGTGACGCCGCTCTGACATATACTGTGAGCTAGGGGGACTCTTCCTCTGACTCTCATGCAGGCTGTTCCTAAAGGACCACTCCATAGTTGTTCATTGTCCCATTGTGTCAACTTTGAAACGGAACATTGTGAATGCTACGATAAGTAAAGGAAGTGCAATGTACGTGCCAGGCTGCACCAGCATGCCACAAAAGAGACCAGCAGGTCATATCAAGCTGTCAAAACTGTATAAATATAAATTATTAGTGACCACTTGCTCGAGGGCCAGCTCCCGATCACGTGATTGCGGGAAACCTTGTCATAATTGTTGTTTTTGCAATGAATGAAAGATATTTCCTTACCCCCAGGAATCTATTTGTCCCTATCAAGGATGGGTTAACTGATGGGTTAACTGCTCTAGGAGGTGAGCAAAGGCAAGGCCTCCATGCTCTGGGCTCATCGTTAAGGATGGCTTGAGTTCATTAGGAGGTGAGCACAGGTAAAATACATTTAGTACGCCTTACATCTACAACGTCATGCATTCATATATTCTATCTAGTACATAACTATTTTTGTTTGTTCAGCTTCTCCAGTTGCTCTCAACCATGAATGATTGGGAAATCTTGGTGAACAACATCTTACTGTATAAGGCAGACACTATAATAGTGTATCTTTGCATTATGCAGAATTATATTTTATGCAGCGACCAATACACAGCGAATTTTGTACAATGTCACCATTACTGCATGCTGATCACATCATCTCATGAAAGTGTGATAATTATGAACGCACAAAGTGTTACGCAAAATTATAATGAGTGTGATTTCTCACAGTAATACAAGCATCAAAAACGAAAAAATAGATGGCCAGGTCAAGTATAATTATTGTGTGGCCCCAATACGTAAGTGTCAGCTTTTCAGTCCATAATCATCCAATGATGTATGTATCCTCCATTCCCCCCTCCTCCATTCGGTGCTCCCCACCTTTCTATGGCCATGAGCCATACGTGTCAAGACGGAGGGACCAGGGCCAGCAGAAAAAACAGGCCATACAATAGAACCCATACCCCTGCAAGGCCATTGCTCAATACTCTCGCACCAGCACCGTTATCATCCTCAACTTCAAGCATGTCCAACAGCTGACGATTGTCCAGAATAAGGAGTGATCAATCGGGACTAGCTATTGCGAACTTAAGAGATCTATTAGATTTTGTTTGTTGTTTACATTTATTTATGTTACGTTATTATTACGTTATTATTATGGAAAGATCGTTAATGTCATAACATCATTATTGTTAAAAAATATACTGTTGGAAAGATTGTTAATTTCATCAACCAAAATTTGTTGCACGTGATTGTGTCCAGTTCTCGAAACCTTGAAGAAAGTTCAGTACAGAAAAGCTATAGAAACAGCCTCAAACTCATCTGGGTGAAGATCGTTAGGTAAACAAACGCTAAACATTGATTTCAAGCGCATGCGCATAATTATAAATATGTCATGCAATTAATATCCTTTTACAAGTAATGCACGAGGCTGTAGAGTACGTTTTCTCGCATGTAAATACACTTGATTTCACCTCTATTCTAGAACCACTCCCTGCATGATGTAGAAAATAATATCCAAGATCCAGATCCAGATCCTCCTGGCAGAATCATCTTTTTCTTGAGGGCTTGATAAGCCACAATAATTCTGCAACCTTTGCTTTCATTGTCACTTTACTTTTAAATCCAAAGCACCCAGCGCAGACAGAGTCCATGCTTTCCTCAAAGATCATCAAAAAGAAGTTTCCAACAAATACAAGACAAAGCAAAGACTAATTTTAGGAAGTAATTGGACTACAGCAGCTTTTAGTGTGCATGTACATTGATTTGTTTATTATCAAGTTAATGAGTTATGATTAATTGGTGACGCTCATGGTTAGGCTAGAACTTTGTCAACAATAAGGCAGGAGACATCCCATGGCTAGTATGCGCGGCCCCTCCTGGCTAGGCTAGGACTTTGTTCTTTTACAACAATAAGGCAGGAGACATTTGGTCACCGTAACACAATAGGCGGTTTAAATTAATACGTAAAAGTAAATTCCCTATTCCTCGAAAAACTAGAGGCTAGTTTCAGGGCATTTGTAAATCGCAAGATAAAGTCTCACGGTTCTGTTGATTGTAAAACATGTGGCAAAAACATTCGATCTGGAAAATAGTTCATTAAACACATAATTTATATCAACACTACTAGGACCAACTGGTTCACAGGCCTACCTGGTAAAAGTACATTGATGCAAAAAAAGAAAAAGATTAAATTAATAAACTCTCTTTGTGGCCATGCATGATTATAGCTAGTGTGCCAATAATTATACATAAGTGTGGGAGGCGTTATTTCTATCATTTTTTTGTTGTACATAGCCAGTCACGGTAATGCCAAGAAGAGGTTGCCAGTGAAAAGCCGAGGGCGAGGGGATCGGAGTCGGTTACCAAGAAGATCGAGGTTGCTAATAACTAACTCATTTCAGAGGCCAGGTGCGGTCATCAACCTCACTGTGAAAATGTTTTTAACGATTATTTATGGACAAGCTTGACCATAATAGATAAAAAAAAAGCCAGCCAAGCTGAGCGATAAAAAGAGAATAAACAACCAGGAGGAAGAGATGGACCAGGTGAACGATACACCGGACACCAACCAGGAAACCAACCAAACTGGAACTGAAGTGAAGAGAGAGACTGGCAGTGGTGAAGGTAGTGAGACCAACCAGGAGGGAGAGACGGACCAGGTGGCCAACCAGGAGGGAGAGATGGACCAGATGAATGATACACCGGACACCAACCAGGAGTGAGAGATGGACCAGGTGAACGATACACTGGACACCAACCAGGAGGGAGAGACAGACCAGGTGAACGATACACCGAACACCAACCAGGAGGTGAACGATACACCGGAGACCAGCACTGTTGTGTATAAATTATGAGACAGTTAGTTGTCCACCACATTCCTTCGTGAGCTTGGACACAGGGAACTAGCTGACAACCTCGACAGAGCAAACCACCTTAGTTGTACCGACATACGACGGACCAGTAAACACAGTTTTAGGTGGCAGATTTGTAGCAAATAGTTTTAAGATTGAATAGTAGTTCAGAGTCAGATATTAGATGAAAAAGGGCTACCGCTCCAAGTTCCAAAGTGGCAGCATCCGTGATACCAGGATCACGTTCAGATTACACATGCTACGAGATCAAAGAGGATTCAATTATTGAAAAAAGAGAAGAAATTTTTTTTTTAAATTGCTTTTTGCGATAATTGTGATCAAGAGTACAATGGCATAGTTCACTCTAAGCAGATATTGTGAATAACACAAGGAAAATAATTATTAGCGCGGTCTTAATTTAGCGTTAATTACAAATTCGCTAAAAATAAAATAGTAAGTGTTTATAAAAGCAACAATTAAGGTACTGCATGGCTCACACAGAACTGTTAATTAGTGCTATGCATGTTACATTTTTGACATTCTTCAAACAGCAATCATGATCGACTCTCTTTGGCATGCAAATACATGAATTTGTGTATTGATAGCTTCACGTCATGTTGCAGGCGGTGTGTTGATTCTCTCGCCTAATTTTCGTGTTGTTTATTATTTCAGAATAGCTCCATCTCTTTGCAGGTGATAATGGAGTGACAACACTGGGTAATGTCTAGACTTTTTTCACCGGGGCATATCGTCTATCCCTCCTCTAGGATACAACCGAGCCTTTCCTTTGATGACAGTGCACAGTTCCCGACCTCCTCTACGTGTGCTTGTCACTAGTGCTACCAACCTGCTTCACTAAATATGGCAATTTTAAAACCAAGATGTTGCAGAGTCTCCAAATGCATGGAGGTTTTGGAAACTATTGAATCGGAAAACAATAAAAGTGTGGGAAGTCATTGTGTGCATGTGTTGCATATGCAGTAATTGTTGTCCTCAATAAAAATATTGTGGGAAGTCATCGTGTGTTGCAAAGTAAAAAGAAGAACGTCGGAAAACACTATCTTGTTCATCTTCACCGAGGCATCACTTCTGATGCCCTCAAGATGTGAGACGTTCATCTCCACCGAGGTATCACTTTAAATTTGCTGCCATCCACCCAGAAAGGACTCAAACACAAGAATCTCGTAAGTGTTACTGACTTATACTATACTTATGTAGCTAGCTAGCTATATAGTTACGCTGGGCTGTAAATAACATCTAGGACATACCAACGCCTCGGTACTTCCACTTCTTTTCAAGAATGCTGAAGAACACTTACTACCATTTTGTGGGTAAGCCACTGTACAAAGAATAATAGTCATGAAACTACTGGCATTGCTATCAGCATAGCTCTAGCTAGCCTCGATCCTAGGTCGCACTTCCTTGAAGGTGCATGAGCTCTAGCCAGCTAGCTAATATTGCAATCGGAGCTCCCGTAATCGTAAGTAGCGAAATTAAACTTAGGATGCAGTCTAAGTCTATATTTATGTTAATGACATGTGCATGCGGACGAAATTTTGTCGCTATGATGCAGCTTGTATTTTATTCCATACAGACGGAGTTTCTCCTGGAATGACCGGGCTGATTTTAAGGATAATTTTTTTCGAACTTATTCTGGACTGAAATTGGACATCATAATATCTGTCATGGATGTCAAATGCGTGAAACTTACTATGAACTTGCTTTAGGTGTTTTGTATACAGGGTCACACTTCAAGGAAGAAGACTGACCAATGAACAATTGAGAGAACTAGCAGATATAACAGTCGTCTTATTACCAAACTTATTGCTCATCATAACGTGTTCATGTTATTCTTTATGTGAAAATATGTTCTATTAATAACAGGTGCATACGATGAGACTGTTCCAAGATAATTAGAAGCTGCTGTAATAGAGCAAGAAGCGCATTTGAACAAGCACCCTAATTTTTCCGCAGGACATGTGGTACAAATATTCAAACCAGGAAAGGAGTACTAACTCACAAGATTGTGCCGTGGTGAGTGTCCTATAATTCATGACAAGAACTGGAACTACCGAGGTACTGTTATGTCCCTCAATGCTACTTGCAACCGGAAGCCCAGCTAGGTAATCTTAAGTTCACAACGAAAAGCTTAGACTTGAGAATACTGAAGAAGAAATATTTATTAAACACATAATAGCGTTATTAGACGGAGAGGAGGAGGCTGGAGGTATACAACACCTTGTAGTCATATAAGAGCATGCCACGATGTCATAGAAAAGAACAAAATTATAATAGAAAAATAATTATAGGATATAAGAACATAATAATGAAAGCACTACCCATCTCAACAAGGTAAGTAGTCTTTTTACTTCATCCACATGGATCTGAGAGCTTGAAGAAATAATTATTTATTTTCAATTGAAGTGAGCATGCATACAATAATGTGAGCATGTGTCGAGGTCGTGTGATTGGTCAGTTTATATTTATTGCCCGCTGTGCTATATGCAAGCATGCAGCTCAACACATTTCTGACAGTACAATTATAAATAATATAATTATTATCACGGTACTCGTGTCACAAAAGAGTTTGTATTTGGCCGCTCATTTCGACAACCTGGAAATGTTCACGGGGACTCACTCCTGCTGAACAAGTCAGTTTTTAAACAGCACAGATAGCTGAGTGCTTGTCCCTGTGGCAGAGAACTATATGGCTCTGTCATGACATCGTTATAATTATACGCTTCAGCTACAGGCAATCCCCTCTAGACAGTTTAAAAGAGTCGCGTCCACATGCAGGGTGGAAGAATTTATGCAGGCAAGTAACTCAGAGGCTGCAACTTACAAAGCTCTTGTGAAGATTACCAAAATTATAATTATTGTACTACCTTCAAGTAGCGTAAGTACTGCTTTTGAGGGCAGCATAAGTACTACTTTTAAGGTAGCATAAGTACTGCTTTCGAGGGCAGCATAAAGTACACCACACCGAGCAGTGCATACCGTGAGTTACAGAACTCCGGATAAAGTAGCGCTCTGATGGCAGATGCCAGTTTCCCGACACCCAACCACCAGCTCCGGAGCCCCATGAATAACCAACCCAAGCGCTACTTTGGGTCACCGGAAGTGGTTTGTATAAAGTGGGCAGTGAATCTGATGGTCTGTGTCTCATAAATTAGCCGCCCTTTCTAAGTCTCCTAGCTGATTATTCACCAGAAGCTAATTAATTATGGGTAATTAATTGTTATAATTATACTTGACCTAGCCTAATTATATTATCCCTTCACGACTCACGAGTGGACATCTTGCAACACTATGGCAACCAGATAGAAAATAGAGGGAGAAAGATGAAAAACGTAGTCATCACCAGAACATAAAGTAAAAGTGCTCACATTAACTGTTATTTGTTTGCATTCTATGTTAGATAGTCGTATAATGGCTAAATGCAGCTAGTGATAGCCAATCAATTCAGGGTTCGTCCTTCTCTTGTGGGTGTGGTCTGTCAATCCAATCACCAATGGGCAACGGTCGCTCCCAAACACCTCCTTACGAATCACCACATCAGTTACATGAGGGAGGAGCCGCTCAGACACCACGAAATAATCCAGTCTCCTGAAGAAAAAGAAATGTGATCATATTAACAGTAATGTACTTAATGGCCACTCTTAACCATCTACGATATAAAAAGCCCACCTCCTACATACCTTATTTATCGGACAGCAAAAAATAATTATTTTGGAAATTGTCCGGGTATAATTGGAACAGATTTTTATAGAGCATGTGAAGTGTCCGGAATAATTAGAACAAGCAAGCAGCTGCATGCGAGCTAGCTAAGTTTAATAGAATACTGTGCGATTGAATAGTTGCACTAGCTATCTAAAACTAGCTATCTAACTGCAGCACTCTAAGTCTTACTTGCCGTCTGTGAATGTAACTCAACTTTTCAAAGTATTGTCCGGATTTTTAGAACAAATGTAACATTAAAGCACTGGAGTGTCCGTTGTATTAGAACAACGAAAATTGCCCAAAAGAGAGTCCGGGGTAATTAGAAGTGTCCTATAAATTAGAAGATATACGGTAATTATAATGGACAAACCCAAATGTTTTGTGTTATAAAATGGTTCCGCTGTAACTATACAGCTTTGCTCACACACACACTGAAATTGAAATTACACTCTATTTCTAGAGTAATGCGGGAGCACTCACCAGCCAGTGTTCTTGGCTCTGGCGTTGAACTGGTAAGTGTACGCTCCAGCGAGGTCGGGATACAGGTGACGGAAGGTGTCCACGAAACTCTCCTCCAGTAGCTCTGTGAAGTCCTGTCTCTCCTCGGGCGTGAAACCAGCTGTCTTTGTGTTTGTCTTGGGGTTCTTCAAATCTACGAGTAGATACATACAAAATATACATGCATGTACACAAAGTCAACGCAAACTCTGAAGGTATACCTATCTCTTATGCAGTGCCAGTGTGCGTACCTCCTAGCATACAGTGCCAGTGTGCGTATGTACTGACACTAAAGTTCAGAGACAGAGCAAGCTAGGACTACGTACGTACAGGGTATAGAGGAAAGACACAACAAACTCTATGGTTACATAGTATAATACCGGAGTGTTTTAAAAAAAGGGAGGCCTCCTAAGTAATTAAGGGCACTGCCTGCGAATGCATTTTTTGGGATCTGTGAGGGAGTGATAGGAACCAGTTACATAACTGGAGGAACCTCAGCCGCGGCTTTAATTGCTCGTTAGGGCCTGTGCCGGGTTAATCACAATCTATATATACATGTATATGCAACGGAGAAGTATAGCACAAGTTAATCGACTGAACTACTACTATACCCTTAATAATGACTCACGCTTTCCCCGAAACAAGGGAGGATTAGGAGGGCCTCCTTAACCTCTCCTATAATATAGTCACGCCTGGATAAAGGCCGCCCAAATGCATTTTTTGGGATCTGTGAGGGAGTGATAGGAACCAGTTACATAACTCAAATTAAGTTGAGATATAATTATACTCAGCTCATAATTATTGTTATAGTTAATGTATAATTATATGCACAATTCCCCAAATTAATGGAGCCTCGGCTGTCAATTCCTTCGATCCTATTGACCTGACCACAAAACACTTGCAACACACATTGCATGACTAACAAACATTTGAATGTAACTAACATAATACGGAACACTACATGCATTCACATTAATATATACATGGCCCTCACGGTTTCTGCTGATGGACCAGATGAACCTGCAGGGATGTTTGTGGCTGCTCAGGAGGTGGGGTAGAGAACGAAGGCGTCTGTAAAGGAGTGGATGACAGTGCATGACACAAGTGTATTACAAGAAGTGTGCTTGTGCATGCAATCGTGGATATGATAATGGATGTGTATAAAATATTATATAGATTTAGCAATTGGTTAGAATCACTCTTTTTGCGTTATTAGGATCGTTGTTGGCTATTGGGTCAAAGGTAGCTACTGGCAAATGTGGTCTAATGTCAGTGAGTGGGAGTTCACAATTGAACCAGCTGGTTGGAGGGGATCTACTTGCCATCATGGTGATCATGCACCTTCTTGTGAGAGGTTCTATATATTGTGCTCAGTACAGTGCATGCAACACAATGTAGACAGCATTTGAGTGATTTGGCTAAAATCAATTCACACACATACGTACACACAAAGACTCTAATTAGAAATACAATTAACCAACACAAGTACATACAGTCACTACTCTTTTTTTTTGATTTCAACCTGCAGACAAAGTGCATGCATGCATGGTGCCAGCACATCACACAAAATTCGAAAAACAGGAACAAATTAAAACTTACACTTTGTCCTTTGATCAATAATTATATTTTTTTTTCCTAAGGCCATTTTGCTGAGAGTTCATTAAAAAATGTAATGAAGGCAAACCCGATACAGAAAGTATAATGGTTTACTTATACAATAATTATTGTGAGTGGATGGTACTAACCCCTCCCTTCCCTTCGCCCATGGGATGTCCACCGACTGCACAACAGAGAAGTAAAGCACATGTTAATTTGTCGAACCACCATGCACTTAAAAATGATTCACGCTGGTTCCTCCAAAACAATGGAGGGCAATTCTTATGTCCCCCTTCGTGGTGCGGGGAGGGAGGCCTCCCAAGTAAATTTCTCTGGATGTCGTCCGTGAGGGGGTGGAGGAACCGGTTATACATGTATATTCAGCTCATTATTAAATATCATCCTCCAAAATAGTAACATGCATATACCGTATAGCGCGAAATTTTTGAGGCACTTATATTTCGTGGATTGGCCTCTAAAAGCCATTTCGTTGCACAATGTTCGCGGAATGACTGCTTACCGGAAGCCACGCCTTTAAATATTTGCATGATAGCAGGTAATTCTTATTAACGAACACTTTTCGTGGACTTAATTTTTGTGTAGAATTCCAACGCACGAAATTCGCGAAAATTTCGCCCCTCGAAAATTTCGCGCTATACGGTATATATATATATACGATTCCTCGAGCATGGATATCCTTGTGAATGCGTAATATATAAATTATAGTGGTTAGCTCTCTATAGATTTCTGTGTTAGAGTAGTATAGTGTCGTTGTTGGCTTTGTTCATGCGAGACAGTGACTCAAGAGTTATACACAACTCCAATGCATCTTGTCGACCTATTGATAGGCGTACTTTTTCCATTTAAAAAAGTCGAGCCCCCCCCCTCATTGTGAAATTGCTTCATACACCACTGATACAGATATAGACATAGAACACGTACACATGCATGTCGATACAGCATAAAACAAATCGTTTGCGCGGCTTGAATTTATACAAATATAGGCAATCTTGTACTATATATAATTCGGGAATTCGAGCATAACTGCATATAATACATGTATGCACGCACATGGTCACTCACTGAACGTTTCCTCTTAGGTGGAGGGGGCACTAGCTGACTAGCGGGTACCTGTGGAGGGAGTGCAGGGGTCAATGACATGAACTCAAGTTAAATGCTATACATCCTGTGTAACGAATGGCACGCTAAATAATCGTTTTATACGGTTGGAGGTGGGGCTGGTGAGTTAGGGAGTGGGGTATAATGGATGGACCAGCACTGACACTCATAGTGTCGTTGTTGGCTATACATGTTGTGATTAAGGCATAATTGTTCGGGACACTCACGCAACGCTTCAACCGTAGGGTCAGGCCCCTAGCTAGGGCTGGTGGGTTCGGGAGTAGTGCGGCACACTGGGTGGAAGAACTAGCCTGTGAGGGAATTGGAGGAATCACATAAACTAAATCAAGTACATGCTTCTGTACTATTGTACTACAAACACCTAGTGATAACTGGTTCAGTCTTGTATACGATGCGAGTGCATAAAAACAGCTGCTATAATTATATACTAAACAGGGCTTCACCTATAAAATATTATAGCCTTACGCAGCTCAGTATAATCATACAGAATGATATAGGTCTGCATACATGAAGTAGTATAGTGGTAGCTTAATCCTGTACACTTGTATGGTTTTATTATTTATTCTGAGCAGTATTCTCAGGAGGCAAACATTTGCGAAACGAAGCCAATGCACACGAGAAAAAATAATAGACCATGAGTAATTTTATAGACCACTATAGACCATGCACCAGAGAATAAGTGTATAATTTTGAGTTATGACAACCCTAGTGGGACCAGCACTGCATGCACACCACACACAACACTGGGTATTAACTATAATAACATGGAGGGAGACTAACCTGGTTTGAGCATCTTGTGCTGCAACAATTTGTACAGGGTGTGCCCCCCTGGGCACACACATGCACACAATTCACCAAATTAACGGAGCCTCTGCTGTCATGCAATTCCTTCGGCCCTATTGATCTGATATGCACAATGCACATTGGCTATCAAGTATTTGACATAATACGGAACACTACATGCATTCTATACATGGCCTCACGGTTTCTGGGGTGGCTGACGAAGAGGCTGCACCTGGTGGGGTTGGAATCAAAGGCGTCAACTCTATCTGAAATCCATCAATCTGAAGACAGTTAGCTCTGCAGGCCTCCTAAATAAATGGATGTCGTCTGTAAGGGAGGAATCAGTGACACAGACTTAAGTGTATTTACAAGAAGTGTGCTTGTGCATGAATTACAATCGGCATGGATACAATTGTGAATGCGCATATAGATCTAAATTGATTAGTTCTCTCTATAGATTTCTGGGTTAGAGTAGTAGTGTTGTTGTTGGCAGTTATACACAACTTCAATACATCATAATTGTCGACCTATATATCTTCACAAATACTAACTAACGGAGCCCCCATATTTCTAGGCTATAGAGATGACTTATCAACCTGCACTATGTAGATTGATAGACGTACTAAAAAACTCGAGCACTCGACAAGCACTGCACACACACACACACACACAACACTGAGTGAATTAACTACCGTATAGCGGATAAGTTTCGTGGGGGTAAAAAATTCGTTCAACTCCAAAAACGGTGAGTAAATATTTCGTTTAGTCTCGTTGCCTGCACACTGCATTCCGGTAAGCCACGCCTACGTTAAACTTTCGTGGAGGTCAGCCTGCCCACGAAAATAATGAATATTTACCCCACGAAAATTACCCGCTATACGGTATAACAACATGGATAGAGACTAACCTTATTTGTGCACCTGTAGCTCTGATGCAGTTGCTGCCGGTTCTACCTTCCTGGGCACACACACACAGCTGTTGCACAATCCAGTCGTGTACTTGCAGCTGCATTTAGATGCCATGGGCCTGGTGTGTTGCGGCAGAGCTAGACGACGTTGAGGAGGTGAGATTTGGGGGGAAATCGATGTGGCAGATGCTGAGAGCTGGGATGGATATAATTATATGGAGATGGCAGACTTAATTATTTTTGCAAATGCACCAGAAAACAATAAAATCCAGTATATATAAAAATCCAGTATATATATGACAACTTATGAGCTAGTGGGCCCAGTACTGCATGCATGTTATATAGTATAATTATCAGGACAAGTTGATGGGAATATAGAACTAACTGCATTATAGTATAAGCTTATATGCCACAATAAAATATAGATCCTTACTTGGTATCCGAGGTCCACCAGACGAGTCTGCCAGGGGGTTGTGGGGAGGGGTCAGCTATAGAGAGATAGAGTGTCATAGTTTAATGCCGAGTAAGGGCACCAAACAAGATAACTTGTCTATGAACTTCAGTACAATGCACTCACCCAACACAGGTGTCCCCCCCCAGAAACAGTGAGGGCCATGTAGTGTTCCGTATTATGTTAGATGTTTGTTAGCCATGCATGTAATGTGTGTTGCAAGCGTTTTGTGGTCAGGTCAATATATATATAGGGCTGAAGGAATTGACAGCCGAGGCTCCATTAATTTTGGGAATCGTGTGTATACTATAATTATAGGCTAATAATTATGAGCTGAATATAATTATATCATTGACTCAACTATATATATAGAGTTCATGTCACTAGTTCCTCTATACTCCCTCACAGATTCAATCAAAGAAGGTGCACCTATGCTGGCCTACATGTAGGTTCAACCGAAGGGGATATCAGCCAGGCCCTCCGCAGGTTTCGCCTTCGCTACTTTTAAAGCTCAAAAATCGGCCCAAGAGGCAATAAAAAGAAGTTTTGTTGCCATTAATGGGAAAATGTTGCAATTCAGAAAATAAAAAAGTAACTGATATTAATGTTCGTCTGTGCATGTTGTCTATAATACTATATATTTATTATGATGCCAAGCTAAATCACTCAAAATGCATGCATGTTGTATGCAATATAATTATATATATTACAGAACCTTTTACAAGAAGACAATCACCCGCTATATGGCAGATAGTGGTTGATACTTGAGGGTGCTGACATTCACACTATAATTGGTACTATAATAATATACTGATCCAAGTTTCCATTCTCAACTGCTGATCCAATTTATCTTTGTTCTTCACTGAATCTATTGCTCATTGTTACTGATGGCTGGTCGAGGTATTCTGCCACGCCACTATGTCTGCATGCCTAGGAAGCAGTTTAAAATAGCTTAATTATGAATGTACAATATCGGCAATGCTAACGATGATGGCATGTAATAATTATTTCAATGTACTTGATGTGTTATTTCTGGATATCAAGATCAGAATTCCAACATGGCAAAGACATCTTTGTTCCATGTAAGTATTTATTAAATTAAATAGATGTTAAAACGACTGGTGATCGATATCCACTGACAAAGCTGTACAAAAAATATTATTATTAAAGGCAAAAATGTCAAGAGGAGAAGAGGAACGGAGGACTACAACTATCACTAATTCCCCGTTGCCACTTTATGCAATGAAAGGGCATTCCTCATATTGCAAGAGAAACCAAACCTGTCGCTTTAATTTCCCACACCCTCCTAGTGATGAAACTTTGAGGCCCGAGATGGCTATTAAGAAAAACACACCGCAAAGGGCAATGCTCGGGAGGACACTGTACCACTTAACCCCCGAGCATATGCAAACGCCTCTGCACAAGGCAACCACTCTCAGTCGAGATGCTCACCAATCTTCCTCGACCAACCCAGCCACAGTCTCCACCCCAGCCACAGCTAATCCAGCAGCGAACCTATAGCCACAGTCTCCCCCCCCCCCCCCCGGAAACCGTGAGGGCCATGATGTAGGGTTGAATTGACAGCCGAGGCTCCATTAATTTTGGGAATCGTGTGTATACTATAATTATAGGCTAATAATTATGAGCTGCATATAATTGTATCATTGACTCAACTATATAGAGCAACTAAAACCGAGTGGACTCGACTAGACTATCTTCAACTGCCTCACATCAAAACTGCAACTATACACCTCACATCAGCATGTCGTGCTGCAGATGCAAAATAGGAATATGTAGCGGGTGTATGTGTGCCCAGGGGGGCACACCCACTCAAGAGGCAATAAAAAAAAATTTCGTTGCAATTAACGGAAAAAAAGGAAGTTAATGTGCATGCATGCATGTTCCTGTTATGTGATGTGCTGGCACCACATGCATACACTTCATCCACATGTTGAAACTCAAGAAGTAACAGTACTGTTATTATGATGCAAAGCCAAATCACTCAAAATGCTTGTGCTGTCTCCAGGGTTCGCCTTCGCCACTAAGAATCGGCCAATGAGGCAGTGAAGAAAAAATTTGTTTCAGTTAAAGGAAAAAATGTAAGTTAATGTGCATGTCACTGCATCATCTCAGCTCGCATGGTATCTATAAATAGCTATTAAATGCTGTAGATGTAGCACAGGAGCATGCCACAGATGTGTGTGTCCATGCATGGCAGACCTTGCAGCAATTGCATCCCTGGAACAAGCTCGAGGTGCACCAACAAGGTTAGTCTCTATATACATATAATTATATATTCATGTTGTTATAGTTATGACAGCATCCAAACAATCTATTTACGAGGCCTCCCTACTGACGACAAAGAATTGAGACTCTCAGCTCCACTGCTCTGGTCTGACTAGCGTGACCATGTCGGCATGCTGCTGCAGATGCACAAAAGGATCTTGCCAAAGTTGTGTGTGTGCCCAGTTCCGTGACCATGTCGGCATCATGCTGCAGATGCACGAAAGGATCTTGCCAAAGAGTTGTGTGTGTGCCCAGTTCCGTGACCATGTCGGCATCATGCTGCATATGCACGAAAGGAGAGTTGTGTGTGTGCCCAGGCCGTGTACAAATTGCTTCAGCACCAGCTGTACTAACCAGGTTAGTCTCTATGATATCAAACAAAATTTGGTTTTAATCAAAGGAAAAAATGTAAGTTATTGTGCATGTTCCTGTTATGTGATGTGCTGGCACCATGCATGCACTTTGTCCACACGTGGAAATAAAAAAAAAAGAGTAGTGACTGTACGTACTTGTGTTGGTTAATTGTATTTCTGTGCGAGGACAAAACAATGGTACCTACAGTTGTAGCCACAATGAGGATCCAGAGGTTTTGTACAGTATAATTATGCCTCGGTGATCTCCAAATTAATGATAAATAATTAAGGTAGTGTTTTAAATTTTAGGACAACAATGCTAAAAAGCAGTACAAGTATACGGTGGCCAAAATAGCATCAAACGGAGGCCCTACATGAAGATGTCTATTATAAGAAAACATCTCTGGTCTCTTGCGGCTATTCACAAAGTTATGCCAGTGGGTATACTATGTACTATGTGCTCATCATTCTCAGGCATGCACCGAGAAGAAGTGTTTTGGGAGGTCTACCTCATGGGTGCACAGAAAAATAAAGAGAGAAGAGTGTTTGTCTCTGGTCTCCCCCCACATACGTCGAGGGACTCTGTGGCGGAGGCCCTGAAGATGTCTAATAATAACAAAGCTATGCCAGTGGGTATAATTATGTGCTCATCATTCACAGGCATGAATGCACTAACTGGTGTTCTCTGTTCTCTGACCCCCCACTCCCTCACAGACAACTGGCACAACTCCAGGAACACCTCCGACAGCACCTGCAGTCGTCACTGTTAATGTTGTCCTCTCTGGTATAGAAAGGAAGGAAGAGGGTTCCGGTTCGCCTTTGCAACTTTTTTTTTAGTAAAAAAGCGGCCAAAATGGCAATAAAGACCGCATGTTTTCATGAGGCTTGCCACAGATTTGATGCGTATTATGAATCGATTTTCCAAGCCAAAATGCTCTAGCGTTATAATTATAAATTAAAAAAGGTTGTAAAAATGATGTTATAATTGCAGTCTAACAAATATCGGCTTGTAGAAATCATATGCTCTAGACGGACTAAAGCGGACGTCATGAGAACGGTATATGCTTTGTGCTCTGCCTTGGTACATTTTCACTGCATGGTTGTGTATATAGAATTTCTCGTTAGGTCACAGGTGTGTGTGTGCCTTGGGAGGTGGAACCTGTAGCAATTGCCTCCCTGGAACGGGATCCATGTGCACCAACAAGGCTAGTCTCTATCCAAGCTCATCCCTCAGCACCGGCCATATCTATGCATGGTACTTTAGGTAACTAGCTGTGAGCTGGCTAAGGCTATGGCTATCTATAGTCACTTTCAATTTGTTTTATATTGTCAAAGCTTTTCCTCGCAATGAGCGATTCTTCAGGACAAAAAATAATAGAAAACAACTAGTGACTTTTATAGACAAAAATGAAACACATGACATGTGACACTCAGACACCAAACCAGACGTCAAACCAGACGTTATACTGGTATGACTGGTATTTTACTATAGGGCTACCTAGTCAACGTTGACTAGGTAGCCCTAAAATTTCGACAGACAAGTTTGTTTTAGAGGATACAGATTTATAACATATAGTGACATTAAAGTTATCCCCTAAGTTCGACTCAAATATATTCTTCAAGTTTACACCATCAAAAAGAGGATTTCTGTATGTCTTAAAAAAGACTGTAGGGTTTGCTGCCTTTTCCTTTTTTCTTTTATATTTAATGAGTTGACTTCTTGAGTCGTAGCTGACTTCCTCAAAAATCGTCTTCAAAAACCAGATAGGATATCCTCTATTTCTAAGTCGGTTATAGAACAGATTTCTAATCCTTTGAAAATCACATCTTCTTGTGGATAAACGTACTTTAGGTAACTAGCTGTGAGCTGGCTAAGGCTATGGCTATCTATAGTCACTTTCAATTTGTTTTATATTGTCAAAGCTTTTCCTCGCAATGAGCGATTCTTCAGGACAAAAAATAATAGAAAACAACTAGTGACTTTTATAGACAAAAATGAAACACATGACATGTGACACTCAGACACCAAACCAGACGTCAAACCAGACGTTATACTGGTATGACTGGTATTTTACTATAGGGCTACCTAGTCAACGTTGACTAGGTAGCCCTAAAATTTCGACAGGCAAGTTTGGAAATAGAGGATACAGATTTATAACATATAGTGACATTAAAGTTATCCCCTAAGTTCGACTCAAATATATTCTTCAAGTTTACACCATCAAAAAGAGGATTTCTGTATGTCTTAAAAAAGACTGTAGGGTTTGCTGCCTTTTCCTTTTTTCTTTTATATTTAATGAGTTGACTTCTTGAGTCGTAGCTGACTTCCTCAAAAATCGTCTTCAAAAACCAGATAGGATATCCTCTATTTCTAAGTCGGTTATAGAACAGATTTCTAATCCTTTGAAAATCACATCTTCTTGTGGATAAACGTTAGTACTTTAGGTAACTAGCTGTGAGCTGGCTAAGGCTATGGCTATCTATAGTCACTTTTAATTTGTTTTATATTGTCAAAGCTTTTCCTCGCAATGAGCGATTCTTCAGGACAAAAAATAATAGAAAACAACTAGTGACTTTTATAGACAAAAATGAAACACATGACATGTGACACTCAGACACCAAACCAGACGTCAAACCAGACGTTATACTGGTATGACTGGTATTTTACTATAGGGCTACCTAGTCAACGTTGAGTTATTGAATTATGTATATACATTACTGAAGTATCAACCACTATCTCCATGAACACGAACACGAACACGAACACAAGCATTTTATGTGGTCCCTCCATTTGGTAGGGAAAGCCATGGACATTTTCAAAAGACGATGGTGTAGAAATAATTTTTTTATACTATTATAATTACTCTCGCAACCGAAAAGTTTTGGGCGGCTTGCCCCTTGGATGCACCATTAACACTGTGAAGGTGGCCCTCCAATGCTGTGAAACAATCCATGTAAGTTATAATCCCATCGCCTGGGTTCGGGTTTGCTACCCTAAAAACAGTCGCAGAAGCTGAGAAGGCTATAGAAGCCAAAAGTATTATAATAAAAGAAAAAAGAGAAATAGTTGTGTGAATGCATGTTATATGATGTGCTGGAACCATGCACATACTTTGTCCACATGCATTGACTCGACTGAGTGTTGATGTTACTGGTTCCTTTACTCACAAAAAAGTGCATTTGGGCTGCAGGGACAATCAAAGATGACATCAGTGCTTTGGCCCCACTAGCGTGAGTCATTATAAGCTAGGGTATACATTTAAAAAATGATGTAAGTTTAATGTGCATGTTCCTGTTTTGTGCTGGCACACACTTTGTCACAGGTGAAACTCCAGAAAAGAGTAGTATGTTATATAGAAACAGAGCATAATAATATATTCATAATTATATCCATGGGTTCGGGTTTGCAACCCTAAAAACAGCTGCAGAAGCTGAGAAGGCTATAGCGGCCAAAGCTGTTGTAATTAAAGAAAAAAGAGTAAGTTTTATAATAGTTGGCACCACATTCGCCACATTCGCAAAAGTGTCAGCTGACAATGACGTATACAGGGGAAAAATGATTTAAAAATGATGTAAATTAATGTGCATGTTCCTGGCACACACTTTGTCACAGGTGAAACTCCAGAAAAGAGTAGTATGTTATATAGAAACAGAGCATAATATTATATATGCATATAATTATGTATATAGATTGTGCACATCCCAGCCCAGGGGTTCGCCTTTGCCACCCTAAAAAGCAAAGCCACGGCTGAGAAGGCTATTGAAGCCAAAACTATTTTAATTAGTTTGGATTCGTTACAAAAGCAGCAGCAGAGAAGGCTATTGAGGCTAAAAGCATTATAATTAAAGAAAAAAGAGAAAGTTTTAATATAATTATAATTATTATAATTATAGTTGTGTGATGTGCTGGCATGTACGCACTTTGTTCACAGATTGAAATCAGAGTAACAACTTCATGTGTAGTATTATTATTAGTTAATCATTATAAAAAGGGCCTCATCTTCTCTAGTGCTCTCTCCGGCATGGCATCAGTAAACTGCTGCAGGTGCACGACTGGGAGCTGCAGCGGATGTGTGCCTACCAAATGAGTTGTGTATAACTGCCAACAACGACACAATCTGAAGACAGCACCGGCCTCTAGATCTATCCTCTAGGAGTAACTGCTAACAATGACACAATCTGAAGACAGCACCGGCCTCTAGATCTATCCTCTATATCAGCTAGCTCCTAGATGGATTCCAATTCCAAGGGAACAACAAAGTTTTGCAGACGCACAACTGGCACATGCACTCAACTGTGTATATATGTGCCCGGGGAGGCAGACCATGCAACAATTGCCTTCCTGGAGCCCGTGGCAATTGCACCAATAAGGTTAGTCTATCCATAATGTGATAGTTATAGCTGCATTTAAAAATAATACAAATGTACATAGGAGGCCTCCCTATTGGTACCACAACAGGGATATCAGGAATGTTTTGCACCCACCAGTGCGAGTCAAAAATCTGGCAAAAAAGCAACAAATAAAAAAAATATGTTTTCACTGACGGAAGTTATGATGTGCTGACCGTGCACACTTGTCCACAGGTACGTGAAAATTAAAGTATAAGAATCAATTATGTATTATCCAGACAGTCTCGATCCCAGAAGTGTCGTCGATATCCTCTAATCAAGAAACGACTAGTCGATGAAATAATCAAAGATGATGTGAGTTCGGGTTGATTCATTTATGCAATCCTCAGTAATCCTATATTCAGGACTTCAGCAGCAGCTACGGTTGAAAATGGGTGATAACTTCCCAAGCTGTTTACAACGTGCTGTTGTCGCACCTTCCTTGTCTATTGAAACAAGAATAAGGCATTTGGATAAAGATCTCTCAGTTCTCTGATTCGCAAGGTTTCAATTATTTGCAAGTTATTTCTCAGAGCCAGAGTGAACAGAAGAATGAATGGATGATGGAGTGCGTGTATAAGTTAGTGACAGTACAAATTGTCACTGACATTCCTTTTTTACTGTTCATCATAATTATTCAGATATTCTATGATCCAAGTTCTCAACTGAGCGAAGTTCAACTCCATGTGGCAAAAACATTCGAACCGGAAAGGGTTTTATTAAACATAATTATTGTGACACACAACGAAGAAAATGTGGAACCCATAAGTCTGCTCTTGTTAACTATGGCACTTATACGTACACGTCTATTATCGTTACGTGCAGACATTGGATATGAGTAAACGAGCTGGAGAGTGCGACTATTAGCGACATTCGATGATACGTGTCTAAATTATATAATGCAAACATTCATTTACGTGGTATATTCGTTTTGTGCAGATCTTCACAAAAAGATGGTTGTTGCGGTGCTCGCTCAAAGCGCCGCCAACCAAACGCGAAATTGTACTGCCTCCAGTGTTACATGCAGGCGACAGGCGACAGGAAGTGTCAGCGTAAGCATAACATATAAATAAACATAAACTGTCACGTCTATAGCGCAGCACATCATAAGTTATGCATGTAATCTCGACAAAAATCCATGAGTTTGAGTTCTCAACTGCGCTTCAGTGTTTGCCAATATCTACACTAACACGTTACAATGTACAGATCCTGCCTTCTACTAGCCGTACATAATTAAGATGCATGTCTGAATCTAGTCTCATGACACACAGCAGAAAGGTTGCGAAGAATAGCAAGAATCAAAATCACTTTGTAACTTATGTTTACTGAAGTAATACATTGTATTGTGTCATTTCTGTAAGTATACTTTAATTCAAAATACCGCGATTTATGGGCTGGGGGCTTTAAGAATTCACTCCAAAAACTAGTAAATGCAGTAAAAATGAGAACACAGCTTTATTATACAACGATAAGCACAAAATTGTTCCAGTTTCAAATGGTTGGCTCCAGCCATGACTTGTAGTCGGATACTTAGATTCTAACACGCTTTGAGGTATAAAATGGAGGACTGTAAACAAAATCGTGGCAGTGGGCAGTGACCTTAAAGAAGGGCTAAAAGCAGTGGGAAGCGGCCTTTAAGAAGGGCTGAAAGCAGTGGGCATGCATTTGGGTAATAAACGAGCTGAATATGCATGTCATAATTATATAATTACTCAACTTGTCATGAGTTCAGGTCACTCATTCCTCTATCCCTCACAGACACTATCAAAACAATTATGCAAGGTGTATTTGGGCGGCCTCCCTGCTGCGGTGAGCAAAGGAGACATCAGGGAGGCCCTCCATTGTTTTGGAGCCACCAGCGTGATTCATTATTAAGGGTGGTGGTTCGACCAATTAACTTGACTGTGCTATACTTTTCTGTTGTACAGTGTGTGGAAATACCAGGACGACAAGGAGTGACAAGGGGTTAGTACTATGCATCCACTCATATAAAATTGCAATGCATTGCTTGTTGTCTCCAGGATACGCCTTCGTCACATTTGGTTTGCAAACGTCAGCTGAAAAGGCAATAAAAGCCAAACAAATTAATTGTTATTAACGGGAAAAATGTAAGTTTTTACTGTTTTCATGAATGTTGTGTTGATGTGCTGGCACCATGCATGCACTTTGTCAACAGGTTGAAATCAAGAAAGTAGCATAGAATCAATGTGTATAATTATAATTATTAGTCTGTATAATTATTATTCTGTGTATGAATTAATGTAGTCTGATGAATTAATCACTCAATATGCCGCTGCACATTGTACTTGTTTCATGCAGCATGGAGACAACAAGCAATGCATTGCAATTTTGAGTGGATGCATGCAATGGTACTAACCCCTCGTTTGCATGATAATACTTACAACTTTAGGCAAAATACAACTGTGTAACGCAGTACATTTTCACAACTGAAATGTGCATTAAAATTAGCCTTTTTCAATACATTTTTCTGGTGACTCCCTAATACACAAAATCTTTTCCCCACATAATTATAATTATAGCCAATTATGTACTGTACACAACATGCATGTATAATATAGTCATTGGTATTTTGGAGCCAGTCTCATGCGCATGCAGGATGACTGTGTATAGTATAATTATAGTACCCATACAGTGCATGTCTATAATAATCATTATTATAATTATTATATCAGGCCAACTGTTTACTGGCCAGACCGCTTTTTTTTACATGTGTTAGATACGGCGGTGTCGGAGGGGAGGGTAAACTGCAGGATCTAGTGACACCATATAAATTACAATTACAGTGTCTAGTAAGGGTTGAGCTAAAGATTAACCTTTGGTTCAATAGTTGTATGTTGACAATTTTTTTTATTGTACAGACATACGACCACCACAGCAACCACAGAACAACGACAACTAGCAAGAACATGGATTGATTAATTTTAAAGGACGAACTAAATCACTTGTACATTCATTTTTAGTAGTTTGTGTCATTCTTATGCTGCCCTCAAAAGCAGAAGGGGGGGGAGGCAGGATCTGTACAAACTGCGCCCCAGGGCCTATGTGCACTAACAAGAAATTTGCACCAGCCTAAGCGTGTGGTTGTTTAGCTGCAAAGATGACGAGATGCTCCAGGTGCAGAACTAGCACCTGCCAATATTGCATGTGTGTACTAAAAGGGAGGCAGGATATGCAGATGGTTAAATTGAATGAAGTGTCTACATAGCTGATGAAGACATGCTAACCATCGGCCTCACATGCCGCTGCATGGAAGACGTTAATTTAAAGTACTGTTAAAACGATTTTCCGTTTCCTCGTTGTAAAATTCATTCTTGAGCCCAAGTTCTCCTTACCACTGAGTTCTATGACACATGGTATGCACAGTTCTCTGAAGTCCACCCTAATGGCTTCGGTCACTTTGCGTTGGACCTATCCGGATATAAAATGAGGGGTGCCAACAGCTGCTCCAAGATGTCTTTTACCCTCTGCTGTGATTGACACTCCTGAACCATTAAATTTCGCTTTGGCCTCTTCTAGGTAATCTTCTTTCATGATAAGCCAGGTCTTTTCGGTATTAGGGTAGTATCCGTAGTCTGGGCCCAATTGCGCTAAGCGGTCCCATGCACCATTCTCTGAGATCTTGAAGTGACCCACCAGCCGTAGCATCATCAGCATACCAGGCTTGCTTGATTCCTGCATTTTCTAGTCGATAGATGAGTGGGGTTATGGCGATTGCGTACATGGCCATGGCTAGTGGATCCCCTTGGGTGGTGCCTTCCTGGGAATGGAGTGTGTTCCCTTCAATGAATAGTTCTGACTCATTTCTGTAGGTGTTGATGCATGATAATTCTTGAAAGAGAAGGGCATAACTGTTGAATGTTGCGTAGAGCAGCCTCACGGTTAAGTGAATTGAAAGCGTTTGAGGCATCGACTAGGATAACAGCTTCTGTCGGTTGAGAATCAGACTTCACGCATGGCATGAACAGCTGCTTCACATCCGACCTGCGCATACCTGAAGGGGACCTGCTGCATCTTGGATGTCTTCTTTGAGGGTTGATGCAATAGCTTTCCCGATAATTCTCCTAGCGGTCTCTCCAATGCCTATGGGGCGGACTCCTGGGCATTTGTCCAAAGCTATGAGTCTGCAGGCAACAAAAGCTGATAGCCCCTTGGGATCCACAAAACTGGTGCTTAGTCGTCTTGCAACTGCTGCTAGGGTGTCACATAGCTCAGAGGAAACTGCTTTGAATGAGGTACAGAGCCGTTTCCAAGCAGCGACGTCAAGGCCTGATGGTCCGGCAGCTCCATCCATCTTAAGGACCGTGCTGCGTATCAATTGTCCATCAATTCTTTCGAAAATAATAGGGTGGTGATCTGTGACTGGTGGGTTAGAGTTTACAATCGTATCCATCTTGTAAGGTTGCTTTGGTGGATGTTTCTTTAGCAAGCTGTCGAGGACACTTTTAGTGGCATTGTTTGGGTCTGCTGCGCTGTCTAGACATAGTGGTTTGGATGTTTGATTTTCAGCTATCAGTCTGAGAGCCGCCCTCACTTTGCCTTCCATCATAACTTTAGAGAATTTTCTAGAAAGCTGGTCAGTTGAATTATTTTTATACTGGTTTTCTTTTGTCAGGCGCAATTGGATTGTTCGTCCTTCTTCTAGTAGGTTGTCCAAACTGCCTTCCTTCCAGAGGCCTAAGCGGCGTTCTAGGTGTTTGGCATGATCTTTTGTTCTTGATCTAGGGTGTGGTTTTTAAAGTAGCAAGGCCGGTAGGATCATTGCTGCTTTCATTGCTATTCCTTCTATAGTAGATCTTTCAGCATATATATAGGCCTGGAACAAGTGCGAGATCTCGCGGACAAAAGATGTTCCTACTTTTCCAGAGGGGATTTTAAACAAAATTCCTGCTCCAGTGGACTACTTCTTTGTAGCATTGGTCAATCTTTTCTGTGAGGTGCTCCCCATCCATATCACCCCACCGGAAAGTCGAGTAGCTATAAAGCTGGGTAGGGGATGTACTTCCTCGAAATGTTGAGACTGTGGTGTGGGTATTGTTTGATTCTGAATGTGAGATTGGGGGTCTGACGGTTCTGACAGGAGACAAGATGGCAGTACTCTCTTATTTGAAGCAGTGGCACTGGCTTGGGCATGGTGAGCTTGAACATTGGAGCAATGGCCGAGACGACTGGGAAAACAGTTGTGACTAATATTTCCAGCCTTTACACAGGCACAGTTAAGACAACGCCTGGTTCTATTGCATTTACAACAAAGTACCATAGTGCCTGGCCAGGATCAGTTCAATTCAGATCAGTTCAATTCAGTTCTGTTCAGATCTAGGGGTTCCACTCTTTTGAGTGGCCCCTAAAAAAAAAAAAAATAATAATAATAATAATTTGACTCAGTACACCTCTCACGGCCTCTCACGATTTTATCTCTCTCAGCACAACACGGTCATTAAAAAAAAAAAAAAAAAAAAAAAATAATAATAATAATAATAATAATAATTAATATTAAATTAAGAATTATTAAGAAATTAAGACCTCTCACAGCGCAGTCTGAGATTCCCAGTCTCTCCCAGTCTCTCTCTCCCAGTCTCTCTGTACAATCTCTCAGGTTCTCAGGTTTAGTGACGTCAACTTTAGCGTTAATTCAAAGATCCTGATTCCAGTACGTACGTATAGTACGTATAATTATATAGCCGAGCTAAAAGTGTTAGAATATCCTCGAGAATATCAGATCTGCAGAATAGTTGAGTCAACGAAAAAGTCATCAGAGAAAAAGTCATCAGACAGCTAGATCTAGCTAGAGCTATGGGGTAAGTGTAACTTTTCTTGCCCCAATTATTGTTGATTTTTTTTTATTGTACAGAAATACGACCACCACAGCAACCACAGAACAACGACAACCAACAAGAACATTGATAGATTAATTTTAAAGGACGAACTGTATATTCATTTTTAGTAGGTTGTGTCAAATACCTTATGCTACCCTAAAAAGTAGTACCTTCAAGACTTACCCCCTAGCTAGGCGGTACTGGCCAGACCGCTCTTTTTTTACATGTGTTGTTAGATACGGCGATGTCGGAGGGGAGGGTGAAGCAGGCCCTTGTACAGGATCTAGTGTGACAGCCAAAACTGACACCATAATTACAATTACAGTGAAAAACAGTTCACAAAAAATAATCGTTTCAATAGTTGTATGTTGACAATTATCGTTGATTTTTTTATTGTACAGACATACGACCACCACCACAGCAACCCAACGACAACGATCAGCAACACAGAGAAGAACATTAATTAATTAAACCTGGACCCAACACTCCAAATCACTTGTATACATTGTATTCTTGACAGTTATTTTATATGCCTCGATGCACGTGCGCAAGACCATGATTTTACATTAAAAGTTAGGTGACTTGTTTGTGTGGTTGGTTGCCAGTTTGAACAACTGTGATAGAATGGCAACTCCTATATACAACCCCCAGTGTGCCCCCTCTTCTCTGGCGGCCGTAACTCGTGCTCTTCCTCCTTTTAATTGTTTGATTGTAGAGATACAATGTACCTTCTATTACACTTAGCTAGCTTGCATGCAAATTATTCCGGTCATTTAATTCCCTCACAGACAGCGTCAAACAAATGGTGTCAAGTCTATTTAGGAACCCTCTCTGCTGATGTGAGCAAAAGAGACATTAGGGAGGCCCTCCATTGCTTTGGAGCCACCAGCGTGAGTCAGTATTAAATGGTGGTTCGACCAATTAACTTGACAATGTGCTATACTTCTCTATTGTACATACAGGGTGTGGAAATACCAGGACAGACAGTGACGAGAGGTTAGTACCATGCACTCATATAAAATAAGTAGCAATGTATTGCTTGCAGGATTCGCCTTTATCACATTCGAAAATCACGTTTCAGCCGAAAGGGCAATAAAAGCAAATCAATTAATTATGGCACTTTGGCTACATTATTGGCAAGTGTAAGTACTGGGCGCTCGGATTATAACTGTTGAATTCAACAAACTAGCGAGTGTCTCCTGTGTCACTGGACCATATTAACTATAGGATGTTTTACACTGAAAGATAATTATGGCTTGTATAATCGATTTGTTTGGCGCTACATATTATACATCAGAGGATCTTTGCTATAATTTAAAAATAGACAAATTAGCCGAAGCAATACTAAATCTTAATTCAGCTTTCAGGAGTCTCAAACAAAGAAGGCCTGTGTGCCTCGAGAGTCTCCCATAATCAAGGCGTCGGCATAGTAATCAGTATTCTGTCCGTGGCTGTAACAATTGGAAGAACCTCCAGTTACATTATAATACTGAATAGTCATAATAATAATACATGATTGTCGCAACTCTGAGATGGTACAATGTACTTTCTATATAGCTAGCTCGCATGCTAATTATTCTGGTCATTTAATTCCCTCACAGACACTATCAAAACAATGCAAGGTGTATTTGGGCAGCCTCCCTGCTGCAGTGAGTTGGAGCAACTAGCGTGAATCATTATTAAGGATGGTGGTTCGACCAATTAACTTGACAATGTGCTATACTCTGTTGTACAGTGTGTGGAGATACCAGGACGGAGAGTGACGAGGGCTTAGTACCATCCCGCATGATCTCTCAGACTCACTCAAAATAATACACGCAAAGAGGCTCTTCAATAACATGTCCCTGAAGTAACTTCCTTGAAATTGTCAACTTGGGAGCATTCAATAGTTAAGATTACAATACATTTATTGCAGTCTTCAGGATACGCCTCACATTCGAAAATCAAGTTTCGGCCGAAAGGGCAAAAAAATGGACAAAACGTAAGTTAAGACTAGAGTGTGTGTCACGGCATGACAACATTGACTTGGACAGAATACACTGAAAGATTATTATGGTTTGTATGGCGCTATATATACATCAGAGGTTCTTTGTTATAATTATATTCGCAATTATAGCAACACTAAAATAAACACCGCGCATGCCTGCCTACACGTGCAAATACAGCTGCTTACAAAACTGCCTCACGAGGATCTACTGACTGCTGCTTAATTTTCGAGCCTCCCACCCCCCCGAGTCTGTTACCACCTATCACCGATACATAAGAAGCAACAAATTTATAGCCTCCCTCAATATAAAAGGGAGGTACGATCCATCTCTTCTAAATGCGTTACCACCAGACACAAAAACAATACTATTTCCATCTGACAATGTGATTACCAGGAGGGGACTGAATGCATGAGGGCCTCCCAAACACTTACGTGCCTATAATTTATCGTTAACCACGAGGGCCCCTCTCTCAGGGCTCCCCCAAAACCTAACCACAGTCATGTGACCCTCGATCTCTACGGCGACAGAGTCCATGGGACACCAGCTTAGACCCGGTACCGCCAAAATGTTAATAATATCCGCTGCTTAAGTATTGCAACACTCTTGCGACCGTATTAGTTAATGGACAAAATGTAAGCTTTAAAGCACCAGAAAACACATGGATAAGAGAATATAAAACTAGTTATGGTAGGTAGGATTTGAAGGATACCCTTGCTGGCATACATAGAATTCGAAGGGATAATGATGAGACAACAGGCAGGCTTTAATCAACCTCAGTAGATAGCAAACACTTTAAAATTGAGACAGCAATCAAAATCCATGGCGTATGCAAAATGACCAATTGCCGCACCAATTTTTGTAACTTATTTATCAATTGAAAACAACGTTGTCATGTATATACTATATATATATCGTATAGCGGGTGATGTGGGATAAAATATTCGTTATTATTGTGGGGAAGCTGCATGGCCTACACGAAATTTTTCCCCCACAAAAACGTAGGTGTGCTTACCGTAACGCATACTAACGAAATTTATACCCGCGAAAATCACAATTTCCCATCTAGTTAAAACGAATCCCACAAAAATTTACTCACTATACGGTAGTAAGACTTTTGCTCAGAAGCAGAGATACACACACCTGTTCACATTTCTTAAGCTCAGATGGCACCAATGCAAAACTGTGAAAATACTTTCATTATAAGTACAACCAGAAGTCTCGAGGTCAGCTGCGCGTTTACCTCCTCAAGAGAAGGCCACACACTAGTACAAGAGCACTGACTTATACTTGTACCTCTGCTTCAGAGCAAAATGAGCAAAATTAAAATTGCTTCTCCTCCAAACACTTCAAGCTTTTTAAACTAGTATGCCAATTCTTAATTTCATAAGCTAAATGAAAACATTCTCCCTTAGGTATTACAAAAGAGATATAATAATACAGTCCTACACTTTGCCCACTTTATGTGTTACCTCATTGAAATCAATTTAGCATTATTATAAATTAGGTATGGGCAAAGTGTAGTATCTGTTGTAATTTGTTTCACCTTATAATTATCGCGGAGCTCAGACAATGTATGATACCAGACTTGAGTTTCATTCTGATTTCTGTCACAGATCTTGATTCTTTGTAGAAACGGGACTTGCACGCATGCAGCAGTAATTCAGTCTGCAGGTGTGTTATGCATGTGTAGTCAGTGGGAATCAAAGTGATAAGAACACATGCATGTTCAATGCTGTTAACAAGGCCATTGTGCAACAGAGAATTTCCTAACAGCAAAACCACAATAGATAAACTAAGCCTAAACTTGCACCAAGCAAGAGTACTCTTGTGTATACATCAAACAGCCCCTTCACGCCACCTCTGTATAATGGCCAAAACATGTATACATTTCCCACTGTGCACAAAACCCACAAGTGTGCATGTGACTGTGGCAAAACAGTTGGTAAACCACAGACATAAGACACTACCTATTCTCACAACTCCAAGGCATGTGGGGTCAGCTTACTCAGACAACAAGATTGAATTGCAAGCCTCTCTGTACTAGCTATATCCTTGAGATTGTAAGCAATTCCTATACTAGGTTTGTGAGCTACTACTATAGTCACACAGACTGAATGTCTGGAGCTAAGAGAGAAACTGTCTTCTCAGCGTCGGGGCAAAGTACTTTAGATAGTTCTATATACATGCATAGTACTGGAAGATACCCTCTAGACCTACTTTGAGTGTAACCAGTAATATATTCCCCATACATGCACTCAGCAATTCTGTGCTCACCTGATGGGATGTTGTGGGGGGGGGGGGCTGCATGGGGTAACTGGATTAGGACTCTCATGCAGGGGGGTCTTGTACACCCTTGCAGCTGGAAGGCCTGAGAGAAAAAAGGATAGTCACTTATACTCAATAATTATTATAATTATTGGCTATAATAATTATTTTCCCTCACTTGTCTATTTGAGAGCTTGCTTCCAACATAATTTATACTGCACTGTTCAGCCCATCACTCGATCACTTAGCCTCGATTCCAGGCCACCTTGTTGAGGCCTTGTAAAGGAGGCTATCAATCACTGTGCTCGATCTCGCTGCATTGAATGTTCAGAAAACCACTCTGAAAAGCACTCGACGTGTGCTAGAAGGTCATAAGAAGTTTAAAACCAAGTTGTCACTTAGAGTTGAAATGTGAAGACATCTGCAGAACAACAATTAACGTTGTTAGCATGCATGATTGCTGAATACACTGTATATAGTTTATAGTCTATACAATTTAATTATACTGAATATAAATGTTTCCTCACTAGTGTAGTGCCTCCATGACTATGCAGCCAGTCAGTCAGTCTCGCTCGCTGGTTTGTGTTGTCACTAAGAGTTGAGACATCTGCAAAACAGCAAAACAGGCAATAATTGTTAGCTGGTTGCAGAATACAGACTGCAGAATTATTAATGCACCGAATAATTATTATTGTGACAATGACCTAACAGCAAAACTCATGCTTGCGCTTACTCACTAGTTACATATACACAACTATAGGATTTTTATATATTATATATAATTATTATACACAGCAATCCACTTACCAGTTGCTTGGGTGGTTGGAAAGACACCATTTTCCTCTGGTGAGTTTCTTCATCCTCCACAAGGAGGTTGCGCAATCAGATCTACGCATGTGCAGAAATAGTGAGCCCCACCCCCCTTCTTGTTTTTGCACACATGGACTGTTTCCCATGTTTAATATAGCTATGGCAGCTAGCTGTGGGCCTCAAGGATCCCACTTCTGTACAAGCCAACTCCTGGGAGGAGGAGTAGGTATATATAATGTTTGACTCCCAAGTTTATTTTCATTATTTTTATATCAATAACATTGCTGCTGAATTATTAGCAAGAGAGAGTGCATGTGATACACAACTGTTACAAGACTAATAGTTGATGGTTTCAAATGTTCAAGACTATGGACTTCAGAGAACTGATTTCTCGTTTCCTCGTGACATCCCAGCAGCTGGCTATCTTGTTAACTGCGACTTCTCTTTAGTTCACCTGAGAGAGAGAGAGAGAGAGAGAGAGAGAGAGAGAGAGAGAGAGAGAGGGAGGGAGGGAGGGAGGGAGGGAGGGAGGGAGGGAGAGAGAGAGAGAGAGAGAGAGAGAGAGAGAGAGAGAGAGAGAGAGAGAGAGAGAGAGAGAGAGAGAGAGAGAGAGAGAGAGAGAGAGAGAGAGAGAGAGAGAGAGAGAGAGAGAGAGAGAGAGAGAGAGAGAGAGAGAGAGAGAGAGAGAGAGAGAGAGAGAGAGAGAGAGAGAGAGAGAGAGAGAGAGAGGTTACCATGCAAACAATGTAGGAGGGTGTATATATAATAAGGTATTGACTAAAATAATATTGACCAGGTGCATGTTTCCTTTACCTTGTGAGGGACGGTATCCCAACACTTTGAAATCGGATGTTCGTAGTACAACCTCAAATTTAAATTTAGCTATAAAAATCTGAAAAGTACATGCACCCATTTATAATAATTATAGCCCACGCTATGGACAATTTGGGCCTGAAATAAATCACGGATCTAAAAACATGTACCATTATTGGACATTCCAAACACATTTAAGGCAGACAACAGTAATATATTGTGTTTGGTCCTGCTTGGTCTAAATACAGTTACCATAAGACCTCAATTTAAAGTGTCACTTTTAAGACCTCTGCCAGAGCTAGGTTGCTTTTTTTTGGAGGTGAAAAATTATTCGCATCTAATTGGAGGTAGGTACACCTACTGTGGTTCTTTTGTGTGAAAGGGGGGTTCCATATCATGGAACCTGTCTGGATCCGCCACTAGTACTGCTATAGATAGAGAGAGTATCTGGGTCCGCTCAATAAGACCTGACACTACTCATCCTAGTATGCATTGTCCAGCTCCCTCTGCAGACTAACCACCATATCCACCACCATTAATACTGGACTGCAACGCATGGTCCTCCAGCGCTCATGCAGCGCAGTCTAGCTCTCTCTCAGCTAGCTATGTGGTTAACAAGAAGCTGCAACTGAAGTGATCCCGTACCCAACAACAATGGTAAAGGGTCACAAAACTAGAAAGCTGGAAATGAAATTTTGCCAAAAAGTATAAAAATAGAAGGTGATGGTATAATTATATACATGTATGCACACATACACAGAACACAGAGCATTATAATAGTCAGTACTTATAGTCAACACAGAGTTAGTTCTTTACTTGACATTCTTGCATGCTTCTTTACTTGACATCTTTATTCGTCCCTTTCCAGTATCTGTATGAAAGTGAGCACAGCACAATCAACCAGAGTCTTATAAGCTATAAGCAACATGACATAAGATTAGGCTACAGTTAGATTACAAACACACGTACTTTGTCAGGTTCTCATGATCAATTGGTGGCACTATGAGCAACTCAGTTGCTGTCCTCACATACTTGTCTTCAATTTCCTCGGCTACATCGTTACGCTCAACAGTAGGCCTCCTTAGACATTCACATATGTAAGGCCATGTCATCGGATGTTCTGGATCAGTGACTTCAAGACGCTTGGCTACCATCTTCATTAGGCGGCGATCGTTATCTTGGTATCGATCTTGAATATTCTCCATCACGTAATAGTTCACCCCGAGGGCCAGTCCCAGGTTGAACCAATTATAGCTGGCAGTTTTCAGACTCTCACAAATTGTATTAATATCCGCTCCAGTCAGAACAATCGGCTGGTCTCCATTGCTGGTATCCTTCTCTGATGAAAATCCTGTCACACATGATTAATATTATCATTAATACTCAAACGCTACCTAGACCACCAAACACTGCAAGATAAAACGAAAGAAGAAGAGAAATAGGATCATGTGTAGCCTCTTTCTTTGCATAATTATGTACTTAATATGGAAATACAAAACAACCTAAAAAAACAGAAACTACTAATAATTATGCTCTACCCTTACCGACTCTGTTTCTCAGGCAGTGGTACACGGTGAAGAAATGCTGGTTCTTGGAGATCTCACAACTGATAAAGCCCTCAAAATGATCATTTGACAAAGCCTTGAATTCCAATTCTTTTTTAGTCCCGCTAATTTCCGGACTTCTCTTCCTCCACTTGAAAGAAAGGCTTGGATCTAGGTCCTCAGCAAAGGGCAGGGCGAGGAGAGTAACATCATCTCCCAGGCTGACTTCCTGCACACACAGAAACAATAGAGGAAGATCATTAATTTTGGAATACCAGTTCAAAAATGATAGTTACTATATTATAATTATTCAGTTAGAGTTATAGTTACTTTTGCAAACCAGCACTCTTGGTGAAGACTAAGAGAGATTTCGGAATCACTGGTACATTTAAAGCTTGGGTATCTTCCTGTTGTGAGGAGGCAAAGCTTGGAACCATCTTCATGTTTGCCACAGTAGCAGTCGAAGGCAATAATCGGAGTGAGTAGTGGACTAATATCCTTCATCACCAACAGGAGGGTTGAGAGGACGTAGGAACAAAGATCGTGCATTGTGTACTTTCTATCCTGTCGAATAATCCGTATTTCGTAGCTATCAACCTGAGAAATCAGGGTAACAAAATGCTTGGCAGATTCGTCAATGTGAAAGGAGACGAGGTTTCTCTTTACTGGAGAATCGGTGGCAAGTTTCCAAGTCATGCCCAGAATGCCTTTGCCTTTATTCCCCTTTGAGACCAAATCACTGATCATGGCACAGAATATTCCAGTGGGAACGTATTGGGGCTCAAATGTGATCTTGATTGGAGAGGGTGTATCAATGCCAGTGAGGGGGGGTGGTTTCGTTAGTTCCTCGGGAGATGCACACTTGAGAATAGCAGGGATGAAATACATCGTTTCGATTTTTTCAGTGGTATGGCCTTCCTTCACTACTGCTGTGATTTTGGCCAAAAGATGGGAATGCTCAAGCAGTATGAGCAGCTTCTCAACAGGAATCAACTGGTCTTTCTTCACACCCTGGTTTTCTTCCAAATGGCATCGAGTGATTGTTTTCAGTGAGAATTGCCCCTTCAGTATCCAATTCCTTCTCTCAGCTTCCTTGAAGTGAATACTGCTCTCTTTAGAATGGAGCTCCAGCAGCGGATTGACAACGAGAACACTGAGGCTGTTGAATACTACTTGGGGGTTGCAAATGACAAAGTTCCCAAACCAACCATCTTTGTCCTCGATCTCTGGACGATAGATCAAAGCTCCAACGTACCGATCCAGGTACCAAACGGTGAATCGAACCTCCTCCTCTCTCATCTTTAACCCCTTGGTACCGATACGAATGCAATCTGCCATAGACACAATGTTAAACTCTTTTCTCAGTACAACTCCAAACAAAAGCTGTTGTGGACGAATTCGAAGCTTGGCATCTTTGAAATAGCTTCTGAATAAGCCATAAATATGTTTACGAAGAGCTTCCATATCAGAATCAGTGCCTTCGTAGTTGTCCACTGCTATGAACTTCTTGTCTTTTGGGTTAGAAAGTAAATCCTCAAACTTGCTGGTAATCGTGCTCACGGCTTCGTTTTTCTCCGTCAACTTTTGCTCTAAACGGTCTTGGACACATTTATTGAAAGCGTCTGAGCTGAGGTGTTGGCTGACTGTTTGCTCAATAGCAGCCATATCTTCTGCACTGACATTAGCTTGCTCATCACTCTTCTGTTGAGTCAAAATGTCCTGAATTGCTTTCTTTTGTTCGTGTTCTTCTAGGCTCTTGCTGGCAGTGGTACTATCGCTCTTGCAGACAGCTTTTGTGGAGGCACTATATTTCTCGTACAGAAGATCGACTTTGATTTGCATTGTCAGTTCATCCTTGAAAGTACCTATGAGGGTAGCAACAGGCTTAGCAGAGCCTAGATTGCCCAGTTTACTACATAGCTCTATGTCAATATCCGAGTCAATCTTGGTATGATGGCTGATAGCTGAGAGGATTTGACAGAGCGTTTCTCTGTTTGTGTAAGTTGAATCGTACGGTGTGATCTTGTCCTTTCCTCGTTCGTAGGAGACTTGACACATGTCATCGAGGTCTTTGTCCAGTCGAAAAAATACCAGGAAAATCCCTGCGCCTTTGCTTAGAAATGGAAACATCTCCACGAATCCGGGCTGCCCACCTATATCGACCAGATTGAGTAGGACTTTGTTCAGCAGCTCATTAGTGTACTCTCCTGAACCCACAATACTCCGAAGTCTCGAAACAACCTTTTCAACATCTACAGTGGTCACTTTTACGACCTTTTCCGGTGGTTCTGGTGTTGGCCCAGGTGTTGGTGATACCGTTTCTTTGGGTGCAGTAGAAGCTTCATCAATCTTGAGTTGAGTTTGCTTCTTTGGGTCAGTAGTTTCTTTTGTGGGCTGTTCCTTAAGTGGACTGACAGTGCTGTCTTCAATAGGTTCACAGGACATAAGGTAAGAGAAGATAAACTGTGTTTCTTCCTCTAGACTTGAAGATGCTTTGAATTCAAGCTTGGTTCCAGATTTGTCAACAAAGGCCAATACTTGTTCACACTCGGCTAGTAATGTACTGCAACGTTTCCTTTGATCTTCGGGCAGCAAAGACAGGTTAGTAATGGATCCAACAAGCCGCTGTCGAGTGGTCGTTTTTCCAAGACCCGAGGGACCAATGAAGTGCGTCTTGAGATAGTGTAGCTCTATTGTACCACTTGTGTCGGCAATCAGCTCATCCAGTTTTTTCAAGTAGGTTCGGTTTTGAATATTGACTGTAAAACAGCAAACAATCGGTCATACATAATTATTTATTAAATCAAAGTACTTAATTTCAGTAAATTGAGGTATACAAATTGTAACATTAGATCAACGGTACTAACTACAATTGTGTTCAATGGTTCGGGAGCAGAATTTAGTAGTTCCAATTTTATGATTTTCTGAACAAGACATCTCCACTGGCAAGTTCATAGTGAATGGTTGTCTATTTGGTGATACGTATAATTATATAGTAGCCATCATAAGTTTCCGTTTCGTTTTTAAAGCTGGCATAACAACACAACAGCAACGCAAGGCAACTTATTACAAATTTATACGACGTTAGAGCATAATTATACATTGTTAAAGGGAAGGTACCATGAAAATATAAAGTTTTATTTTTTTGCCTTAAAATGTTCTTTGTGGGGTATAAAATAGCCCTGAGACAAAAAAATATTTTTCTGAAAATTAACTTTTCAGAGAAACAGGACTGTAGAAACACAATTTCTGGCTTAAAATTTTGCTTCCTGTTGTGGTCAAATGTGGGCGCGGTCAAACGTGACGTCAGAGTAGGCATTTGTGCTGCATGTAAAATGTATTCTGTGTGTGTTGAGTGTGTTGCAGCTGGTTGCTCCTTTACATCTAGCAGTCATACAGTTCTCTCAGTTGAAATATGAGTGGGAAAAACAAGTCCTATGTACCAGAGCTCACTGAAAAGCAACAGAATCCTGTTTTTGTGTACAGTGAAAACTCACAGATATGACCTCCCTTGCTGCTCAGTTTGGGATCCAAAAGAGGAAGAAGCTGAGATCTGAGGTCTGGAGCCATTCTAACTGTTTTCTATAAGGCAGTTATTCAGAAATAAACTGCCATATCGTCCTGTAAAAAGAGAGACCCTGAGATCAGAGTCATGGAATGGAGAGATAGCCCTATAGAGAAGTGCCCGGTCGGCCGCTGTATACGGAAAAGCGAGAACGGAGACAGGTTAATAGCTTCTGTTTTTGTTCAATCATGTATAATTATAATACCTCGCTGTAGTTGATACTTGATGCTTTACAAGAGACAACCTCTCTATACCGTGACTCCTGCATGTAGACCCGGCATGCAACTGAGACTCCTGATCAGACTACATATGCATGCAGTACCTCTCTTCCTATTTTCATGTTGGAAACAACTTCAGCAAGGGTCTCATTGTCATGCAAAGACAAGTGAAACCAAAACTTGACGTGTTAATAATGTAAAGATTACCGATAGTAACTCAAACCCCATCTAAATTATAAATTATAACTACCAAGGATGTCGATATTTAGTGTGAAGTGCTTGGACTCATGCATGGTGACTCTCCCCCTGTTGTCAAATCCCATACAACCTAATTTTGAGCCCAGCATCTTCTTCTCCTAAACGTTTGTCGCGACATTGACAAAAACGTAACTTTTAAATTGTCTCAAGAGTAATACACGTAATACAGGTTGAGTCAATAATCCTGCATGTGAAGAAGAAGGAAATTTGTTACGAATCGCAGCTATACTGCATGCACAGCTTGGTAGAACAACTCGTATAATTATATGTCTTCCAAGCCAGCCCCAGCACAACCGACTAGTTAAGAAAGTTATACCTTTCACACTGATAAACTTACTGGTGTATACTTCATTCTCATCTGCCTCACCATATCTGTGTTTGTGGGCAGTGTACACCATCTGTAGCACCCACATATCAAGGATCAAATCCATCACACTGATTCTCTATTGGTATAATACATTTCTACACAACGTACTACCGCATGCATTCACACCTGACACACTCAATTGCATGACTGTATACTTATACATATAGACCTAGTCTATATACTAATTAGTCAATCAACATTTCCTATCCTGCCTTCATTGTCACCATCATCATCACCACTCGAACTAGCATGGGAAGGCTTTCTCGCTCATACAGATATGGCTCCACAGCGCTTGTTTTATCTTCACTGCAGCTTTTTTCATGCTCAACAGATGAGAAGGAGTAGGAAAAACTCAACTGGCTTGAAAATCATAGCTAAAATCACATGTGTCTGTCAGTCAGACTCATGCAGCCACCAGTATGCATCAATTCAATGTTTACTAGTACCTACTCTGACGTCACGTTTGACCGCGCCCACATTTGACCTCAACAGGAAGTAAAATTTTAAGCCTTTCTTAACAATCCTGTTCCTCAGAAACTTTAATTTTTAAAAAAAATTTTTTGCATCAAGGTTATTTTATATCTCACAAAGAACATTTTAAGGCAAAAAAATAATACTTTATTTTTTCATGGTACCTTCCCTTTAATGTAGCGTATATGATACTATAAACGAGGCTATTTATTAAACCTACCCAGTTGCTATGATACAGACCCCAAGTGGGGAATATGATACTTTGTTGCATTTTGAGTGGGCAGATCAAAGGAAACACTGTGCCAAAATCTGCCATATGGCACAGGTCAAGCCTTGAACTGTGCCACTATCAGTATCTAGATACTGGCATAGTATGGCTGAAGTTACCTAAAGCCCACCATATGGCACAGGTCAAGCCACAGGTCAAGCCTTGAACTGTGCCACTATCTAGATACTGGCATAGTATGGCTGAAGTTACCTAAAGCCCACCATATGGCACAGGTCAAGCCACAGGTCAAGCCTTGAACTGTGCCACTATCTAGATACTGGCATAGTATGGCTGAAGTTACCTAAAGCCTACCATATGGCACAGGTCAAGCCACAGGTCAAGCCTTGAACTGTGCCAGTATCTAGACTGGCATAGTATGGCTGAAGCTACCTAAAGCCCACCATATGGCACAGGTCAAGCCTTGAACTGTGCCACTATCTAGATGTTACCTAAAGTCCACCCTCCACCCAGTAACCTGAAACGGTCCCTTTTATAGTATAACACTGTTAAACAGATTCAGTGGTAGGCAGAAAACATTTTTCATGCGTCTGGAGCATTCCACAGCCACCACAAGTAGTTGAAACTAGTTGTCCTATAAAAGGAGTGATGTGTACATGGAAAGGAATGCACAAGGAATGCAGTTGTTACACAGCTCACTCGTGCGCACATGGGATATATTGGCTCAGTAGTGCTCGAGGCCTGCGGCCCTCGGGCCTAAGTCACTATTCTACTCTATCTATACGAAATCTTGAATCTTGGAGAATTCTGACAAGTCATCTGTTTAGGTAATGTTAAATTCGTACGGAATGACCCACATGCAGGGAATGTCCCTTTAATCATTGGTGGGTGAGGTTTTACAATAAATCACTTAAACGTTGCAATCTGATGAATTGCACAATTTCAGCAGTTGGAACGAACTATAACATAGACATACACTGCCCTAGCTCAGTGTATTTACTGCATGTTCTTAGGTGCTCTAGTACATATCAATGCTTGCATGCTTCCTTGTTGAGGCTGCTGAGGAAGATATCCCATGTGTCATACTTGAACTCTTCATCACTTGTAGCGATACTCTGATTTAACCACACCCATTATATAATAATTATCATAAAAAATTAATGTAGGCACTATAGCTACTTGTTGTCTGGAATCTCCTCGCCCGGCTTTAGAGACATCTCAATTTAGGTTGCTAGGCAACCAAAACACATTCAATATGAAACCTTAATGAATAAATTATAATTAGCGTACAGTGAAAATTAATCTGACGGCAAAAATTAATTAAATTATGGTTAATAAGCTCAAAAACAGTCCGTACTCCATGCAGTCATCGACTATGGTGAATCAGAGGGTCATGTATGGTAACATGACTATAGTGTATACCATATTCCTGACAACCCATGCAGGGTGTATGCACACACACACTACCATATACACATCGCTGTGCATGCGTGCCGAGGCATAATCATTCCATGCATGCACGGGCGCACAGTAAAACCTTTCAATCACATGTACAGGGTCATGATAAAATGAGTATTATTATAACGTACAGTATAGCAGCCAATATAAAGTACCTGTTCTGTTTACGTAGTACGTCCGTAGTACGCTGGTAATAAACGCTAAAAAAATATACGCTCAAGATACACTGTAATTTATACACTGTTACGTTTTTTTTCTAATTCAACTGTTGTTACATTCGGCTATATACCCATGCAGCTCTGCACGCAGCTAGCTATTATGAACTTTTGCAGCAGTTACCTGTTGGATAATTATTACAGCTAGCTATAGCTCTGACCTTGTAGAACAGAGATAGGGCTCATAATTATAGAGCTGCAGACATCCTGTTTGATGAGAAAGTTGAAAAACTTTGGTGCGTTTTATGTCTTTGTTGTAGATGCTTACAGCTAGACATAACATAGCTAAGTAACTAGTCAGCTATGACACACGAGTTGACTAGGATTGTCTCTTAAAAACTTTGGTACGTTTTATGTCTTTGTTGTAGATGCTTACAGCTAGACATAGCATAGCTAAGTAACTAGTCAGCTATAACACACGAGATGACTATAGGATTGTCTCTTCGTTTGTTTTCTAACACTTTTCTGCGAAAAGTATTTGCTTGCAACGTGCAACGGTAAATATAATACGGTGTGAAAACGGAAATGTTATAAACGTGTACTACGAACCTACTACAGACTTACTATACGTAAACGGAACGGGTACTTTATATTGACCACTATTGTATGTGTATAAAGAGAAGAGGGCATGCAACTCACTAAAAGTGTGAGGCTGTATCAATTTACACATGAACGGCAGGTCTAAAAATAGCGACAGTATGAATTATTTTGGCTGAGTCTGAGCAGCACGCCCACTTCTCTTAATAATTAAGGAATTATTACTCACTTGGGTTAGGGCCTTCCTTTGACGTGGAAGGATGTTTGGAACCATTTGGAGTATCTGAGGTGTAACAGTAAGAAGTCATAATAATTATGTACAACACAGTATAAAAAGTGATTCGAAAGGTCTTCGTTCTACAGTAGATGGGAAGGCACATGATCATTGTTGGGCTATAATAGAGTCTCCTACCAGTTGTTTCTGGTTGTTCATTGCCAGCACTGGGTGTCTGTTGACCAGAGAGAGGGTCAGAGGTCACTGGAGGAGAATGAGACAATTGTCTGACAGTCAGTACATAAAAACCAACTCCAATGACTATAGGCTGTACACTGAAAAAAGGTCAGAATCACTTGAGACATAATCTTATGCCAATAACAATGCTGATAAAAAATCTCAACTGCTGTAGGAAAGGCAATGAATAACATTCGTCATTAAGACCGTAATTATTAGACTATTGCTCCTGCGTCCTCTGGGTGAGGATTAAAACATGTTTAGCTGACTCAGCATTAATAAACCTAACATGGTAGGGGAGTAGATGCTCAGTGTATAGCATATTACTAATCACATAGGATATGTAACACCAAGAGTTCATTAGGAAGAGTACGCAACTCCACTTAAAACCATAGTAGGCGTTCCTTCAGTCCTACGTCACAACCGCATGCTGTTGTATAAACTGTGAAATCAAATTTGCAATGAATAACATAGTGATGATTATCACTAATGTTATTCATTTACAACTGAGGTAGGAAAGGCAATGAATAACAGCGTTACTAATTTTATTCATTGCCTTTCCTACTTGTTGCGGTTACAACAGCCAGTATCTGTAACGTAGGAGTGGAGGAATGCTTTTTGTGCACAGTCTATTGGAGTTGCGTAATGAACTCTTGGTAACACTCAATGACATAGTTACTAGAGATTTATGGCAACGTAATGTTTAGGCAAGTAAACCACTTTACCCTAGCTTGGCTATAGGAACATGTTAGACTAGTGCGTAATTGAATGCCAAATTAATGTTAGAGCAAATGTTACAGGGTGGGGGAAAGTGAACCAGGGGGATATCCCTAACATTATGGGGGGGGGGGGGTAAATTGATCCACTTTCCTCCCCATGCACTGTATGCCCTAGCCTGGTATTACTCACTTGATGAGGTCTTGTCAACAATTGAATTAGAAAGAAGTTGTTCGGAACCATTTCGAGTATCTGAGTGTGACAGTAACAATTAATAATTATGTCATCTAACACATAAAGTATATACAACTGCAATAGTAATTCAGAACCTCTCCAATCTACGTAACAGTATAGACACACACGCACGCACGCACGCACGCACACACACACACACACACACACACACACACACACACACACACACACACACGTGGTCATGTGTAGCAGGTTTTTTAGCTGGATAGTAAACCTGAGGGAGTGTAGTGGCTTGCAGAAGCCACTAATCACTCCAGGGTTACTATCCAGCTAAGAAGCTGTACTACACATGGTCTATCTCATGGTCTATCTCCCTTAGAAAATGCATTTTTGTTGGTACTAGTTAGAGCCCTGCTAGCAGGTCACTAACCAGATAGTGACCTGCTAGCAGGTTTCTTAGTTGGCAGTGGCCACTTCAAAGCTTGAATATGCAAATTTTTTCTAAACAGTGCCAAAGTCTATTTGTTGAGGTTGACCTTCATAATGTTGTCATAACTCATAACTTTGTATACTTCTAAATTTACTAACCCTAAGCTTCATACATATACAATTGTATACCATTGGATTCCTTGTTAAAAGCGCTTCTTATCTGCATGCTGTAGAGCTGGTAAGCTCCAACCAGCTAAAAGTTAACCATGTAAAAGTTCCTGGCATACTTGTCAACCATAAATGAAGCCATAATTGATCACATAACTTCCGGGCAACACAAATAGACTTTAGTGATGTATTATAGGCCAAGAAGTAGAATGGAATGTGCGTGGGAGTTGTCATTAATGAACTCCTGATTACCGTATAGCGGGTAATTTTCGTAGGGTAAAAAATTTTTCAAATCAAGAAACGATGGTTTTCGTGAGTAAAAATTTCGTTTAGTCTCGTTTCCCGCCTGCATTTCTATGTTCCGGTAAGCCATGCCTACGTTGTGGAGGTCAGCTTGCCCACGAAAATAACGAATACATTACCCCACGAAAATTACCCGCTATACGGTATGACGTTTCATATTCCACGCCGGTATTATTAGGGGTCTACAAAACACGTAATTGTACCACAACCATTTGTCCTACAAAAACAACGAAGGTATCTATGAAACCGGGATGGCTTGCTCTATTGGTGTACCAAATTTAAGCTTCATACACCTCTGTCTGTGGAAATTAGGTATGGGATTTCTAGAGACACATACCTGGTTCAGGAGTGGAGGGTTGTAGACACCGGAGATAATTAATAACTTCAGTGCGACCCAACTGTACTGCCCAGTCAAGAGGAGTGTCGCCATCATCATCAGTCACATCTGGACAGGTAAGGGACAGAGATCTTGTAGTAGTACTGACAGAATTGACCATTACCATGCATGCACAATCAGCACAATCAGATACTTATCGAGTACAGGATGCCTATTATTATAATATTAGTATCGTGTATGTATTGTATTACAGTTACCATAATTATAATTATGACTACATGATGATACATACAGGTACACTGATTAATTCACGGGTTGTTTACATTTCCAATCAGAGGATCTAATGAACCGGTACCCACTACAAAAATAACTCACCAACATCAACCTTGAGTACCTCCACAAGGTATTGCACTACTTCTATATATCCTCCCACACAAGCCAGGTGCAGTGGTGTTTGGTCCCCCTTGTTCCTCACATCTGTATGTGGTGATATAACCTCAGTGTAGTGATGACATGCACACACAATGACAACTCAACTAAAATGTATTATTAGTTTGTATAGTATTCAAAATGAAGTTAATTATGATAATAAATACATCATGCAGTATTATAAGCTTCTCCGTGCTGGTCAGTAATTATCCCAGCTGGGTGAGATAATTATGTTATTAGTGTGCGTGTACACAGTATCAAGGATTGTGGGAAATGAGAAATTACTTGAAAAAACATGTCTTATAATTATTATTACAATCTACATGTACATCAACACATGCATGTTTTGTAATCTAGGAAATTAAACAGTCTATAAAAACATTCTTGTTGGGCTCAATCCTTTAGCTATAAACACTACGCGACTGACACACACTTACCAATACGGCATTTCATCTCTTGTGATAAATACACCACAGTCTCCATATATCCTCCCGCACACGCCCAGTGAAATGCAGTCGTGCCCCATCGTCCATCACCTTTCTCTATATCAGCTCCACCACTAACGAGTGCTCTAGTGATCTCCAGGTAGCCCCTCCAGCATGGTAGGTGTACTGGAGGGATTCTACCCTTCTTAGTCCACTCCTCACTCCAGTAGAGCTGGTGATTGGGGTTGGCCCCCTGTCCCAAAACGGACCTCACTTTGCTGACATCATCATTCTCTACAGCCTCCCACAGATCCCTGGCCAGCTGCTCCTGAACACTGCATGTACAATAGTGTGTGCATGTGTGTGTGGGTATAGGTACATTTTGTAGGTAGGTGTGCGTGTGTGACATGCAATTCAACAAATTGCTTACGTGGGTGTATCTGGTTCAGTTTCCAGTCTCCTGTGTGATGTGTGTAGGTGTGTGTGTGTGTATGTGTGTGTGTGTGTGTGTGTGTGGGTATAGGTACATTTTGTAGGTAGGTGTGCGTGTGTGACATGCAATTCAACAAATTGCTTACGTGGGTGTATCTGGTTCAGTTTCCAGTCTCCTGTGTGATGTGTGTAGGTGTGTGTGTGTGTATGTGTGTGTGTGTGTGTGTGTGTGGGTATAGGTACATTTTGTAGGTAGGTGTGCGTGTGTGACATGCAATTCAATAAATTGCTTACCTGGGTGTATCTGGTTCAGTTTCCAGTCTCCTGTGTGATGTGTGTATGTGTGTGTGTGTGTGTGTGTGTGTGTGTGGGTATAGGTACATTTTGTAGGTATAGGTGTGTGTGGGACATGCAATTCAACAAATTGCTTACCTGGGTGTATCTGGCACAGTGTCCAGCCTCCTGTGTGCATGTGTGTGTGTGTGTGTGTGGGTGTGTGTGTGTGTGGTGTGTGGGTGTGTGTGGGTGTATACAATGTACATTAATAAGCTCTTGTGAGCATTTATAAGCTCCACACTATAACAATCAGGTGGTGTCATTAAGGATTTAGTATAGAGGGGGAAATAAGGCGTGCTTTTGAAAAGTAACTAGAACATTTTTCTGAAAAAGGTCAACTGTTATTTCAATACCCTGTTAGTATGTAACACTTCCAGCTATGGTCACTCAGTCATACAACTAGTACCTGAATGCAAATTTTAGGGGGGGGGGTTGGAGCCAGAGGGAGATATCCCTGTATGACACCCTGACAATGATTAGCTATAAATTTATAGCCTGTTAAAATTAATTGCAAGCTAAATTGTACTTTGCTCACGTTCTCCTCTCTGGGGTCTTGAAACCGAGTTTCTTGCGAATCCACGGCACTAACCTGATGTGTGTGTGTTAGGGGGTCAAGTTTGTGTACGGACAATTATAATAATTATTACAATCAAAGTACTTCTTGATGCATGGTGGTATATGCAAGTTACTAGCTAGAGTAACACAACATGCAGAGCTTCCATTGATGAGCTCCAATTCTGATGAGGTGATTCCACCTCTGACTAATTAAAGGAATGATCCTCCCTCCATGCAATTACAAGGTCTACATGTTCACTCACCCTGAGTCTTCTCCAGTAGCCATTGAAGCTTTATTCAAACACTCACCCCTTATTTGTCACTGCAGTAAACATAACAAAGTAAAGTGCCACACCCTCTTTCTGGGGCCTTCCCCTACTAATTAAACTGATCTATTTTTAGATACACAATTATAATTATTTGAGTGGGTGTTGATAATGATTCACAGCCACCACACTATAAACAATAGCACATTAATGGTGGTGACCTAGGTAACTAGTAACTACACAGTTCTCTAGTGAGCAGCTCTTGAAATCCTCCAGCTCTTTGAAAGGACAGACATCCAGTTTAGCTCTCATATATACCTACAGTGGGAAAACAAGAGAGTCTCAAGTGGAATATTGTACTCTTGTGTGTGTGTGTGTGGGGGGGGAGTAGGTGGGTGGATATAAATATAAGGTGGGTGAATTTTTGTCCACCGTTCGTGTTACTAGCTCAAACGAAATGCTCACTTAAATATACAGCCAACCTCAAAGTCTCCATTATAGACCTGTGCTAGCAGGCCACCCTCTATAATACAGCTGGCCTCAAAGTCTCTATAGCATGTGTTTGGACCTGTGTTAGCAGGCCACCCTCTATAATACATCCAGGTTAATGGGCCTCAAAGTCTCTATAGCATGTGTTTGGACCTGTGTTAGCAGGCCACCCTCTATAATACAGCCAGGTTAATGGGCCTCAAAGTCTCCATACCATGTGTTTGGACCTGTGTTAGCAGGCCACCCTCTATAATACAGCCACTGTTGGTCTACCGACCACTATACATACACAGGGTATACTAATAGTAAGGTACTCACAAAGACATTAGTGACATGGTTGGTGGTTCCTGTGATCCTGGACACCACCTCACACACTTGCCAGATACTGGGACGCAGCTCAGGGTCAGAGGTCAACAGGCAGCCTACAAAAGAGGGGGAGAATACACCTATCATTAGAGCAATACACTTAAGGATGGCAGAGTATCATAGCACCTGTAGCTAGTGTGTGTTCTTAAATAATTATAATTAGCTCTGAAAAAACAGGTCCAGTTCACAAAGAAAAAACCCCACTATTACAATAGTCTTAAACTAGATTTTATACGTATACCCAGTGGTACTGACTATAAGATGTGTGTGTGTGTGTGTGTGTGTGTGTGTGTGAGGGGATGGAGGGTGTGAGGGGGTGGAGGGTGTGTGTGTGTGTGTGTGTGTACATGTACCTCTCAAGTTATGCAGCTGGGTCTTGTGTGTAGGGAGAGTCTTCAGGAATGCTGTACTGAGCACTGACTATGGCTAGAGGGTTGTCACCAAATGGAGTATCCATGAAGCACAGCTTGAACAGTAGTACGCCCAGTGCCTGTGTGTGGGCAGGTGTGTGTTGTGTGAGGGTGTGATGATAATTATGGGTATTCAGTGTTCATTGAGAGCTTTCAAATGACTACCACTTAACATGGTTCAGTAAACGTGATTCAAGGAAATTCTCCACTCATCCCCACATTCCACAGTCTTACACAGACAGACCACATTCACAAAATGCAAACCTTATTACAAAAAACATAAGTCAACCACTAGCTACAGTGTACACAGTGGGGACCACACATAAAGAGGAATTTCGCCCCTTTTAGCCTTGTTTCCCAGTAAACATAATCATTGCTCAGATCCTCCCCCTTTTCAGAGAGGTGTCACATTCCACCCCTTTCACAGTACACAAAGCAATTTGGTTGAATGTCATTGAAAGGTCATAATTAGTGAAAGGTCACCTCCAATAGTACTGCCACATGTCCATCCATACATGCATGGATAAATAATTACACCATACTGTAGTTTAAAATACAATGACAAATGAAACCTCTCAGCCCATGCCAACTCAGCTAGCATATGGTTGCTCAATATTGACCTCCCTCCACCAAAGGTCTAATACATTGCTACAAGTCATCAACCATCTTTACCTGCACTTCCAGAGTTGAGCCAGCCTCCAGCTCATCAGTGTATGCATGGACTAACACACTAGAGCAATATCAGCAATCCCATCAAACTGCAGTCTGAAGGTGTACTCCATGCAGTGTATAGTTGCCCTCATGCAGGGGTAGGCTGTAGAGTGGTCCCAGCTGGCAGTCCATCCACCAATATCACATTGATACTGCCCTTGTCATGAGTACACCAGTACAGCCTCTGGACCATAGATGAGAGGAGGGAAGTTAGCTGTATAGGTAAAGTTGACATGCAGTTAGCAATTGCAATAAGTATATACCCAAGTGGACTAAGTGGTGGTTTTAGAGGGCAGTACCTTGACCTTGTATAAGCCCTTATACCTGCACATACTCTTTCCTCAGATCAGGACATGAATTCTTGTGTACCATTGGGTACATTGCTAAACCTCACATGAACAATCTCCTACAACTGAGATAAGCTAATTGCAAACCACATTAGTTATTATACACGTACTTGTATTATAGCCAGACAATAACACACATAATTATACGTATCTTCACAGCCCAACACTGCGTATACACTCTACGTATATGGAACAGATAACGAACATGCAAGCCTCTTATCAAGCTTTATATTTCTCACAAGTTATGATGCAGGATGATGCTGCCCACCCGGGGTACCTGTGTAGGGCTGAGGAATTGATGGACACAATAAAGACAATAGACTACCATCATGCACGCAGGTACACTACCACCCACTCCACTCATCACACACCACCCACTACATTAGGCCACTCCAAGTGACACTCTGGTTTCTGGTCCTGAAGTTTTTCTAATTGCATGCGGGCGGGCGGCTTTTCTCATTATGTCATTATCAATTTCACCTTATGAACTCATTATTTTGCAAATGAATATCATTATATCACACCATTTTGTACTGCATGGACCATTCTGCGCATGCGTAGTAGAAATAATAAGATAGAAATCCAATAATGAGATAGAAATCCAAGAATAAAATCTGATGCGGGCGGTGGACCAGAAACCAGAGTATCACTTGGAGTGGCCTTAGTATGAGTACGCAATGGGGGACCATACATTACAACAAAGGGAGCTAGAGAGCTAGTCCATAGATAAAGTATCTGGGTCCACTCAATAAGACCTGACACTACTCACCCTAGCATTGTCCAGCTCCCTCTGCAGACTAGCCACCATATCCACCAACATTAATCAGGACTGCAATGCATGATCCTCCATTGTTCGCGCTCTAGCCTCGAGACCAGCCGTTTGTTATAAGGAAAGGTTGGTCTCGAGGCTACTCGCGCTCATGCCTGCCTTCTCTGATCTGAGGCTATGTGGTTAACAAGAAGCTGCAACTGAAGTGATCCCGTACCCAACAACAATGGTAAAGGGTCACTAAACTAGAAAGCTGAAATGAAATTTTGCCAAAAAAGTATAAAAATAGAAGGTGATGGTATATACATGTATGCACACACACACACAGAACACAGAGCATTATAATAGTCAGTACTTATAGTCAACACAGAGTCAGTTCTTTACTTGACATTCTTGCATGCTTCTTTACTTGACATCTTTATTCGTCCCTTTCAAGTAGCTCCAGTATCTGTATGAAAGCATGAGCACAGCACAATAAACTAGAGCCTTATAAGCAAAACATTGCAATAAAACACTGTGTGCAATGAAAATAGGGATCAGATTTATGAATATTCCAGTAATAATCTGTTTAAAAACATGAGTGCATGATTTAGGAGCCCTCAGGGCTAGTAGAACCATCAAGTACTTAGAATGCTGTATACTATTATTGCATGGCACAACTGCATGACGAGCAAGTTCACAAAGTTAATAAGGTAACTCACATGTATCCTTGACACAGGCCTTGTGAATGCTGCGAACTGCCTCTCCGTCCTCAATCTCTGAGGCAATTTCCACTAATCGACCGTAAGTAGCTGTTGAATTCAATGGATTGAATTGGAGAATATTTTTACTCTTCCACTTCTTTAGAGCAGCGAGGAATTTCCCTGGAATACCAACAAATGTGTGATCGATAGCACCAATCTCAGCATCACTGAGGCCCAGCCTGTGCTTGTATCTGTCATAGCCAGCAATCTCGGTAGACAACTGGAGAAGAGCATCATCCCAGCACTCACTACTCAACTGAGCTGCAGTCGCTGTCACTATTGTCTTATGTGGTTGAACTGTACAGATCAAAATACATTACATTATTTCCAATGACATGCAACGGCACGTAGTGGCAATACTCTGAAATGTACACCAAATACTTTATCACTGTCACATGAGACCCCATACACAATACAACTGTCAAGGCTATAATTGAAGATTGCTTCAATTTAGATTGCTATACTTGTACAATAATGATGTCATGAATAATTATAGTGATCACATTAATTCCCAAGTTGTTCCCTTAATTAGCTTATTACCAATGCATATGATTTAATTAGATCTCACTTTTCATTGGCTAACTAGAGCTATGTGTACAGAGGACTTCTGCCAACCAACCTGAAATCCTCTGTACATGTATATGTAGAGAAGTACATTTGTATCCTCAAGCAAACTATAGTTTGGGCAGAATATTGGCAGTACATGGAATGCTGTGGTGAACCCATACAAATGTTATTATTGCTTTCACTTCATTTGAAATGCAAACCTTAATTATTAAAGTCACCACTAGCTATTTGCATTGTCCTAATACAAATCTATTTTGTAGCTCTTTATCAAAATATGTGTTTAAATTAGCGATAAGTCAACCACTAGCTACAGTGCACACAGTGGGACCACACTATAGGGTCTGTACACTAGCTACAGTGCACACAGTGGGACCACACTATAGGCTCTGTACACTATAGCTACAGTGTACACAGTGGGACCACACTATAGGCTCTGTACACTAGCTACAGTGCACACAGTGAGACCACACTATAGGCTCTGTACACTAGTCTACAGTGCACACAGTGGGACCACACTATAGGCTCTGTACACCAGCTACAGTGCACACAGTGGGACCACACTATAGGCTCTGTACACTAGCTACAGTGCACACAGTGGGATCACACTATAGGCTCTGTACACTAGCTACAGTGCACACAGTGGGACCATACTATAGGCTCTGTACACTAGCTACAGTGCACACAGTGGGACCACACTATAGGCTCTGTACACTAGCTACAGTGCACACAGTGGGACCACACTATAGGCTCTGTACACTAGCTACAGTGCACACAGTGGGACCACACTATATAGGCTCTGTACACTAGCTACAGTGCACACAGTGGGACCACACTATAGGCTCTGTATGTACTAGCTACAGTGTACACAGTGGGACCACACTATAGGCTCTATACACCAGCTACAGTGCACACAGTGGGACCATACTATAGGCTCCGTACACCAGCTACAGTGCACACAGTGGGACCACACTATAGGCTCCGTACACTAGCTACAGTGCACACAGTGGGACCACACTATAGGCTCTGTACACTAGCTACAGTACACACAGTGGGACCACACTATAAGCTCTGTACACTAGCTACAGGGTACACAGTGGGACCACACTATAGGCTCTGTACACTAGCTACAGTGCACACAGTGGGACCACACTACTATGGGCTCTGTACACTAGCTACAGTGCACACAGTGGGACCACACTATAGGCTCTGTACACTAGCTACAGTGCACACAGTGGGACCACACTATAGGCTCTGTACACTAGCTACAGTGCACACAGTGGGACCACACTATAGGCTCTGTATGTACTAGCTACAGTGTACACAGTGGGACCACACTATAGGCTCTATACACCAGCTACAGTGCACACAGTGGGACCACACTATAGGCTCTGTACACTAGCTACAGTGTACACAGTGGGACCACACTATAGGCTCTATACACCAGCTACAGTGCACACAGTGGGACCACACTATAGGCTCTGTACACTAGCTACAGTGCACACAGTGGAACCACACTATAGGCTCTGTACACTAGCTACAGTGCACACAGTGGGACCACACTATAGGCTCTATACAGGGGCGGATCCAGGGGTGATTTTGAGGGGCTGAAGCCCCCCCCTTTTGAAAAAACTACCATGTGTTGTAGTCTGACTCTACAACAATTTTGCCACCAATTATGCATCTGTAGACTCACTTGAAATCACTTGAGAGATGCTAGACAACAGCTACTAGGAGTATAAAGGATCTAGGGTAGCTAGCTGGACGTACCTAGCTAGCTAGCTATAGCTGTACGTACCTACTTACATCTGATCAGTGCAGTACAGTATCACCATAGTAAGTGCAGAGAGGTCAAAGTATTAATATAAAAGTTCAAAGGTCAAATCTTGCAAAAAAATCGCCTCCGGCGAGGCTGCCCTGGGCGGCTCCGCCACCCTAGTAAGGGGCTTTGCCCCTTTCTAGCTAGCCCCCCCCTTTTGTTTTTCCTGGATCCGCCCCTGCTATACACCAGCTACAGTGCACACAGTGGGACCACACTATAGGCTCTGTACACTAGCTACAGTGCACACAGTGGGACCACACTATAGGCTCTGTACACTAGTCTACACACTGCATGTCAATTAGAGTAGCATTTCTGCAAACAAGGTGAAAATGGTTTTTAGTGGAACAGCTGTCTACCCCTGGGCCCATACACGCAGACATTCTACTTTCAAAGGACTATAGAATATTTGCATATACACAAATTGGAATTCCATGTAGTGGGACAAGACAACAGTCTGGCTAGGCTACCGATCAAAATTATCTCCGTAAAAATACAATTATTGGGGTCACAGATGTCACAGCTGAGTGGAGAGTGGAGTGGGAGGGCTAGCTGAATGAATATGAGGGATGATGGGATCATTGTGACAGGGCAATGGACCGCTACTAAACCCTAGTTATCAGTCAACAGCTGGAGCTTTATTTCCTACAATGCATAGCGGGAAATTTTTGCGGGTGCAATTTGGCTCCAGAACCCTCAGTAGAATTTTCGTGGGTTCTAATATTCGCGGGGTTCAATGCCAGGAAACCACACCCACCAATAGCTTTGCATGTGAAATACCGGTGCATGGGAGTTTATCCCAGTTTTAAATGCTCTGCCCTCGAAAAACGACGAAAATTTCCCGCTATACGGTACTTGTTATCAATACCCCATTTTTAATAATACATGTGCAATGTATGCTAGCTGTGACAGGGCAATGGACCGCTACTAAACCCCAGTGATCAGTCAACAGCTGGAGCTTAATTAATAATAATTATTATAATGAAGTTGATTGTTTCCCAGATGCTTGTTATCAATAATTATCCCGTCTTTGCTATATACAAAAGTACAGCTAGCATACATGTACATGTAGGTCCTAGGTGTGTTTTTTTACGTCAAAATCAGTACAGCTTAATTGCTTTTTTAGTATTTATTTGTATGCTAGCTGTACGTTTGGATCGACGTCAAATGATATTTCGGTCTCCCTTATTCCATTAAATAATGTGTGAAAAATTGATTAACTATTATAGTGTGGGAAGTAGGGAGGAGGCACAGTGTACAATAATAATGCTTTTCTAACTCCCTAAAAATTCTATTCACAAATTTTGAGACAGTTTGCTCAATATAATCTCAAAAGCCCAATGCTATGTCAACAGTTTATAACAAGAGAGCACAGTTAGCATACAAACAGCGTCAAATACAACAAATACAAGTTTTGCTGTTTCCATTAGAGGGAGTGTTAGCAAACGTGCTGTACAAAGTTCATTCTAATCTTCACTGTCAGCTTTGAATCTGAGGCCTCAATTCACTTATTAGTTCTACTGCACGCTATAGCTGTACCTTAATTTGTAATTATTTCCCCCCACACACACACAGCACACCCACACACACACCCACACACACACCCACACACCCCACACACACACACCCCACACAGCCTGTACCTTTGGGTCAACGTTAATAATCTTTCTGTCTCGTTTATTCTTAAACAGCAGACCTGAGGCATTGTCTGCAATCACCTGTGTGTGCGTGCGTGGGGGGTGTGTGTGTGCGAGTTCGAGTTATATCAAACAAATACAAACAAAGTGTCCGTGTACAATAATCATGTCAACTAATTATGTACGACGAGACCAAAGGGAGCAACTGTATAATTGAGTAGTGCTATGGCGCCCTACAGACTAGGAGGGCACTCACTAACTGTAGTGTTCCAAACACACGTTATAGGCTATCAAACTTCGCTGTGAAAACAAATTATGTTCTGAAAAAACACCCACTTTAATTATTAAAGCCCACGCTTTTTTTTATAACTTGTGCTCGTTGATATAAGGACACCATAATAATATTGTAGCAATACCAAACAGCTGCTAATAAAATAATTAGCTTTTTGAAATTGGACGTTCCCAACACAAGTTATAGCCCTTCAAAGAAAAACTACGAAAACATGACGACATGTAATTAATACATATTTTGGCAACCACCTCTTATTATATTCCCATGTATTTCAATATTTCTCACACGTACCTGATAATTAGGAGTGGAGTTGGACGAGGAGAAGTTAGTGTCCCAGTTATAGAAGCTCAAGTCACTGTGTCTAGGGAGCAGCTTCTTCCGTGACGAGAATATGGGGTCAAAATCATCCACCTACAATTATCATGTACATGTATAATACTGCATAGCAAGTTTTCGTATCAAACAAAAATTAAAACTAGGGAATTATTCTACTGCAAGAGATTCAATGCGTCACTATCCTGAGCTGTTGAGCTGTACTTAAAATACTAAATGGGAAGTTACGAAAATTACCCGCTATACGGCAGTTAGATCATTGGGGTGAGGTGTAATTTTATGTCATAAATACAGTACATGTTAGGACCTCGTTTATTATTGGTAGTACCTTGAGTCGATGTGCGTAGTCAATGTATCCTGATATCTCCTGACCCTTGGCATTCCTGTCCCGAATAAATATAATTGACTGTGTGTGTGGGTGGAGGTGTGTGTGTGTGGAGGTGATGGTGGTGTGTGTGTGTGTGTGTGTGTGAGGGGGGATTGCTTATCATGTATTAAGAAGACTTACTGAAATTTTCCCGTTTCTGTTAGTCTCTTCCCTCTGAGCCAGCCCCTCCTGGAACACTGATCCTTGCAGGTCCTTCCCAGCACTGCACAACACTCTGTACCATGGGGGGGGGGGGGACACTAGGTCAGCACAACACTCTGTACCATGGGGGGACACTAGGTCAGCACAACACTCTGTACCATGGGGGGGACACTAGGTCAGCACAACACTCTGTACCATGGGGGGGACACTAGGTCAGCACAACACTCTGTACCATGGGGGGGACACTAGGTCAGCACAACACTCTGTACCATGGGGGGGACACTAGGTCAGCACAACACTCTGTACCATGGGGGGGGACACTAGGTCAGCACAACACTCTGTACCATGGGGGGGACACTAGGTCAGCACAACACTCTGTACCATGGGGGGGACACTAGGTCAGCACAACACTCTGTACCATGGGGGGGACACTAGGTCAGCACAACACTCTGTACCATGGGGGGGACACTAGGTCAGCACAACACTCTGTACCATGGGGGGGACACTAGGTCAGCACAACACTCTGTACCATGGGGGGGACACTAGGTCAGCACAACACTCTGTACCATGGGGGGGGGGGGACACTAGGTCAGCAGCGATAAATTAATCTGCTTGCAATCACATACTTACAATCAGTTCAGATTCTTTTGCAATCGCATATACAAACAAATCTTGTACAGTTTGTAGCTAAGAATCATTGCCAGTATACCTGAATTGTCCATAATAATTATTAGCAAAAGGGAGCGTTAATGTGACAAATACACACTCACCCCCACACACACCACCCACACACCTCAGCTGGTCTCGACGTGCTAGCTTACTGGCTGCAGCCGCTTCTTTCCTGAGCTCAAAGTCTTCTCTCTTGAGCACTTCCCCTGATCCACGATATCCTAGCTCTACTAGCTGACGTGCTAGTTCCTCGTCCTGTGTGTGTGTGTGTGTGTGGAGTGTGGTGTGTGAGTGTGGGTGGGTGGGTGTGTGTGTGTGTGTGTGAGGAGTGGAATGCAAACCACTAACTACGTAATACCGTAAAAATTACAAGCCACTGCAGATGTGTTTCTACTCGATATTTCATCTATAAGTGTGTGGGGGTTGGAGAACCGTCACCCCCCACAGTCAATCAACCCTACCCCCCACCTCGAGCTATAACCTCACCTCCAGGTAGAACAGATCAGTTGGTGTTATTTGAGAGTCCAGGTTATCCTCATACGTGGCATACTCGGTGACTATAGTGTCTGCAGCGCTGTTACTAGCTTCCTCACCAGTAGCCGCCATCTTTATACAGTTCAGAAAGCTGGCGTTGTCATAGCAGTGGTTAGGTGTGTGTTTGTATCGGGTAAAGATCGGCAGATTAATAATTGCATTATTGACATCCACTATAATTCAATGGCCACCCAGACCCAACAACTAGTACTGCTCCTGCTCTGTATCGTGGCTTCCCTGTTTAGCACAAGCACTGGTATATAATAATAAAAAGTGTTGTGTCTGATATTATTCTGCAGCTGTAATGCATTCAATTTACGTGTTTTATACTTTACTAATACGTGTTTTTTTGTACTGCAGGTAGCGATGACAACCATGTGTGGCTTCTCGGAGAGGACTCAGGTTACCATGACAACTACGATACTATCTACTCGTCATGTGACACAACTAGCATCGTAGCACTGACAAAGGTACGTCAGCTTGACTATTATATATAAATCACCCAAACCCTAACTTAAATTATTTTAAATATACTCTTTAATATTAAATTTTGATAGGTCTTTCAAAGAGCTACAAAATGCATTCTTTAGAATTGTAATTGGGCAATCCTAACTCAAGTTATCGATCATCAAAGATCAAAGAAAAATATTATGTCTAGAAAATAATTGAGTATGAAAGAAACCGTATGTATGACTAATTGTTCCCTTCATCTCAGGACAGGATTGATGTTGACTACTACACTGCTGTGGAACAGCTGAGAATGATTAGATTCAATTTTCCTCTAGCGGTTGATTTTGTGGTCACCCGAATGATTAACGAGGAACAACAGGACGAAGTGTTTGTGGCCGTGCATGAAGGTACGTGTGTGGGTGTGTGTGAGGTGTGGGTGTGTGAGGTGTGGAGTGTGGGTGTGTGAGGTGTGGAGTGTGAGTGTGTGTGTAGGTGGGTGTAAAAATTGACTAAAGTCATGTTCAAGCTTTATTTAACACTGATGGGTCTCCTGTAATTTGAGAGTAGAGTTTTAATAATCAAAAGCCGTTCTCTAAATTTACTAACGGAACTGACGTTATTGCCGTTCAAAGATGCATGCCTCTATAGTACACTGTGATCTCCCACAAGTGGAGCTGTGTGTGTGTGTAGTACTGTCCCTACAATGCTCACACTAATTATTGTTGACCTCCCTAAACACACACTATTAATCCACACACTCCACACTCCACACCACCCACACACACACAGGTTATATGAGCGTCAACAGATTTGGAAACTTCACGATCTTCCCCATCTCCATGGGCAAATCCTCCAGCCTCATCATGATCTCCAACCTTGCTTGTACCACTCCCGCCCACACCGCCCACACCACACACATACTCTGTGTCAATGTAATCAAAGGAACGCAAAAAATATGCAAGGACGATATTCCACCTGGTTCCCATGGTTACTCGGACGTCTGCCCACGTTTGCAACTTGTTTATATAGTGACATCGGATCAAAAGACGATTTTTAAATTCAACGTTAGCGATGATTGTCTTGTATTGATATCTAAGAAGTCTGGAAATGACTACGGTAGTGCCATGTGGTTTTCTTATAATAATGGTTCGACATTATTTCTGAGTAATGGACTGGCTTTGAATGCTGTTGATCTAGAGGCTGCTGGAACATTGGGTGGGGAAGATGTCGGCACTGTACACTATAGCTCTGTGTCACAACTATACAGTCAGGCAAGCCAGCTAGGAGGATCTAGCAAACTATACTTACATGGCCTATCATAACCATACGAAATGGTGTCATGAATAAAGTATTCCGTGGTCGGATTTATCGAGTAATGGTACAGAGACTATTCCAAGCCCGAATGGCTACAGTATCGTCCGTCCAATCAGCTTGCAGTATTGTCAGATGGACTTTGCATATGCTTTAGTTACATACAAGAGGGAAAAGGACAATTTCCTTAGAACAGGTGTCGCTTATATTAAGTCTTATTTTTGAATTTTGCTGTTCATTAATTTTGCTATAATTATGTACGTATGTTATTGCCCAGCCAGAGTGCAACATGCCATATTATGTTGCCGAGGGCATTATGTCATCCCATAGATACTATGAATTACTGTAATTTATAGTATCTATGGTCATCCAGTGCAATATATGGCATGTTGCACGAGGGCGCCTGCAATAACCCCAATGACGTTAAACTCGCAAATGGTTACTCTAGAATAGCCTCGAGACCAGCCCTTCCTTATCTGAAAGAACGCCTGGTCAAGTTCCAATGTAGCACTTGTCCAGCTGAGTCAGCTTTTATAGCATCATAATGATATTCATGGGTAATACACCTTGGGCGGACCTTGTGCGGGCAATTACCGGTCCAACAAGTGCTACATTGGAAATTGACCAGGCGTTCTTTCAGATAACAAACGGCTGGTCTCGAGGCTAACTCTAGAAGCGGCTCTTTTTGTGATAATCTGCATATTCCTCTAGCTGGCAGTATGCGGCCTGGAATCGAGGATATACTAGACAAGATTAATTTTAACGCGCATGTGCAGTATAATTGCGAGAGCACGTATAAAAGTAGGGAATGTAGCCTAGGATACTTTCATACTGAGTTGCAAGAAGCATTAGTCCATGATGAGTTGCTTACTGTGGAAATCAGTCACTGTCCTGAGCCTGGTTTGGGCTGTTGGAGGTGAGCTGGCTATGCCTCTGGCATTACATAATTATGTATCATAATTATAATGAAAGTAAAATAATAAAATTATAATTATTTCCCTTCCAATAATAATAATTATACTTCTATACTATACTCTGTTATTAAATGTTTCTACTCTGTATGATCGATGATTGTTTCTGCATAGAGTTGGTTAGACATGTAGGTAGGAATTCGGTGAGCGAGAATCAACGTTTTCTGTTAATAATTATTCTACTGCATGGTATTGTTGCTGTCCTGTTATGTTTGTGTCATTGCTATAATTATGTATCGCGAGTAATTTTCGTATAGACTTTGTATTCTACAGCTCAAGATAGTGATGTAGAACTGAGAATAATTTTCCACTTTAAATTTCGTATGACACTTTACAATACAAAAATACGCACCATGCGAAAGTAACTCGCTTAGCTAAAATAAAACAAAAGTGTTGTATAGCAGTTAGTAATGTCAATGAAGCTACTTATATTTATTTCAGCAGTTAAAACTTGAAAAGGCTTCTGATGTACTAACATAATTATTTATCAATATATATACATGCAGGAACATACACATTCCATTACTTTCCTATATTAATAAAGCTATTGATTCCATGCTTTTCCTCTGAGTAATTGTAAGCTACCACAGTTATGTAGGTAGCATGTTTTTCAGTAATGGTGTGAGGGGGGAATAACTGACTGATTAATAAAGCTATTGATTCCATGCTTTTCCTCTGAGTAATTGTAAGCTACCACAGTTATGTAGGTAGCATGTTTTTCAGTAATGGTGTGAGGGGGGAATAACTGACTGGCCTACTCATAATTAACTCACACCTTTCGTCCCTAATTGTTATAGTTACCACAGTTATGTGGGGAATACTGACTGGCCACTATTATGAGCCAATATCAGCTGCACACTGACTAATAAGACATAATTATAACAAGCCAGCTGTGAGCTAGAGAATCAGAGACATCAATTAATATGTTATGGATTCTAGCCGTGAGTGGTAATAATTCTTCATTTCGTGCCCTCAGGACAATTGAGTGGAGATGTGAGGCTGATAGATTCGTCTGGTTCAACAGATACCAAAATTGGCAGACTGGAGGTCTATTACAATGGACAATGGGGGACAGTGTGTCAGGACAACTTCGGTATAAATGATGCAAGAGTGGCTTGTCGTCAACTAGGTTTCCTAGGTTACATAGGCTATGGGGTCGTACGAAAGTAAGTATACCAATCATGGTTTGTGAATTTAGTTGATTTTAACTTGTATCACTCACCGATATTTTTACGATAGTGCCCTAACAGTGTCAGCATCCACACCGATATGGTTGGACGAGCTTGGTTGCTTTGGATCTGAAACTAGACTAGATGACTGCCCACACAATTCTATTGGAATTCATAATTGTGATCGTTCTGACGATGTGGGATTAGTGTGTGCAATAAGTGAGTGATGTTATACACTTTCAATATAATTATATATATAAATTATTACTTTAGATGAAGATTTGAGACTTGTGAATAGTTCTGGCACCACTGGGTTAGGTCCCGATGGTCGACTGGAGTTGTTTTATAACGGACAATGGGGGACAGTGTGTGACGATAGCTTCAGTCCAAACGATGCAAGGGTGGCTTGTCGTCAGCTGGGGTATGATGACTATGCTAATTATGGACGAGTAGGAACATTAGGGTGAGTGCAGGTCCGTAGACAGTGGGGGGCAGGGGACAGTGGGGGGCAGCCCCCCTGTCATTCTAGATCTAGCTTTCAACAGAATTACTGATGTGCACATGCATAGTGCATATATTGAATGATGTAGTGTTGAAGCACGGGTGCTGGAGTACCTTCTTAGCTCAAGCTACCTTTCCTTAGTTGCTCCATGAATAGCTAAGTTGGTGCCAGAGCAAGTTACAAGTTGCCATGCATGAACAGCTATATGCTCAGAAATAATGGCTGACAATTTTTTTAAAGTAACCATTTTCAGCTGTTATTTTGCCATCCCTGCAAACCCAAATTATCTACGGGGAGTTGTCACTGCAATTAAGTATATAGATGTGATTTCTATAATAATAGTGCAATTGTGTTTTATTGTGATGATTTCCTCCTATAGTTTCTCCCAATCATCATCAACCACTCGGACATGGCTAGACGAGCTTCGTTGCTTAGGAAACGAGACTAAACTCATTAATTGTCCTGCTAACACTATCGGAGTTGAAGATTGCACCCATACACAAGATGTGGCCTTATTCTGTATTTCGGGTAAGTTAAATAGATGAGTACGAATATGGTGCCACATTGCTGCAGTTTAATTTGCAAGTATAATGCGTAGCCAGAATCGTATTCTTTTAATGTACATATAATTATACACATCATGGTACAAGTATACCTAGAATAATGTTTTGCGAGTAACAAACATAATTATGCGAATTTTGCAAGGGTTGATCAATTCGCAACAATAAAATCGCAAAACCTAAATTATTACTAGTAAATGCAAACGATCCTTGCCAAATCACAGATCGCAAAGAGTCAAATTTTCTGCTGATTTAGCTCATTCGCAAAGGTTTTTCATCCGCAAAATATTCTAGTAATACGGTACATGCATCATAATTATACAGCCATGCACAATAATTCAGTAGCCACCTTGACATGTATTCATTGTCAGAGGGAGACCTGAGGCTGGTAGACAATTCAGGCCGAACAGGAGGCTCCTCTGGCAGACTGGAGGTCTATAACAGTGGACAATGGGGGACAGTGTGTGATGATAGCTTCAGTCCAAATGATGCAAAAGTGGCTTGTCGTCAGCTGGGGTACGCAGACTATACTCAGTATGGACGAGTAGGAACATTAGGGTGAGTGTCACTGTATTTAAAGTGATTTCAGCTATAATTATTGCAATTGTGTTTTATTGTGATCATTTCCCCCTATAGTTTCTCCCAATCATCATCAACCACTCGGACATGGCTGGACGAGCTTCGTTGCTTAGGAACTGAGAGCAGACTCATCGATTGTCCTGCTAACCCTATCGGAGTGGAAGATTGCACCCATACCCAAGATGTGGCCCTGTTCTGTATTTTGGGTAAGTTAAATAGATGAGTATGAATTAATAGTGCCACATTGCTGCAGTTCAATTTTCTTTTTTTAAGTAATGCATGACAGACAGCATAGCTAGAATCGTATTCTTTTAATGTATACATATACACATCACATCACAGTGCAATTATAAGTAAAATTAATGTATAATTTATCAAGTTAATAGCCTGACATGTTAAATTCGCTGTATTCATTGTCAGATGGAGACCTGAGGCTGATAGACAACTCAGGCCAAACAGGAGGCTCCTCTGGCAGACTGGAGGTCTATTACAGTGGACAATGGGGGACAGTGTGTGATGATAGCTTCAGTCCAAACGATGCAAGAGTGGCTTGTCGTCAACTAGGATTCTCAACCTACACTCGATACGGAGCAGTTAGAACGCTAGGGTGAGTCAGTGTGTAAACTCATCATTGAGTTAACTATAATTATCTTACTAACTTGCCATTTGGTTCATCCATGCATGATGTATTATATACTTAAATTGTTGTGCTTACACTTCAATTAAATTTTAAGCTTGTACAATATATTTGTGGATAATTATTTCCCCCTGTCTATAGTTTCTCCCAACCTTCATCAACCACTCGGATATGGTTGGATCAACTTCGTTGCTCAGGAACTGAGAGCAGACTCATTATAATTGTCCTGCTAACACTATCGGAGAGGAAGATTGCACTCATTCAGAAGATGTGGCCCTGGTGTGCGGTGCAGGTAACAGTCATGCAATGAGACCTGCTATATATCTCTGAATATTCTTGCAGCTTATAAATTACTATTCCATTACTTTGCAGCTACTTCCCCTTCTTTCCCTTTTTCCCCGTCCTCAACTCCAACTACATCCTCCAACATAACATCGATCAGCACAGGAGTGACTATTCCTATTATCATTGTCGTTGTGATCCTTTTTATTTTCCTGTTCTGTGTTTTCACAAACCGGAGGAGACGCCATGTTGGTCGCCCAGCAACCAGAGCTCCTATAGTCGCTAATGTTAGATCAACAACTGTTATCATCGCCAAGTCAACTGCACCAGCAGCAAAAGCACAAGATACGGCCTACCCTATGCAATCCAAACCCCAATATTCAAACCAGGCCCCCCCTCAGAATATGTATCCGCCTCAATCAGCAGCCCCCTACACCACTGGACAGCAACAACCCCCAGCCCCCTACACCACTGGACAGCAACCCCCAGCCCCCTACACCACTGGACAGCAACAACCCCCAGCCCCCTACTCCACTGGACAGCAACCCCCAGCCCCCTACTCTACTGGACAGCAACAACCCCCAGCCCCCTACTCCACTGGACAGCAACCCCCAGCCCCCTACTCTACTGGACAGCAACCCGCTGCTCTGTACCCTGCGTACCCCACTGGACAACCACCCCCTGCTCCGTACTTGTCTGCATGGGGAGGAGCCCCTCCAGCATATCCAGGATGATTATGGGGACCTACTATGCATGCAGTACATGTATTAACTGAAAGTAGTGAACTTTTAATAAGAGACATTGCAAATTGCAATTGACTGTATATAGCTGTTAGTGATAGCAAACTTCTATTATTTTTAAGTTTAGACAATGAGAATTTTGTTCCTCATTTTTTCACAAATTATTTTCAAAAGCAAACTCTTCGGCTGATTTTATGAATGTATATACAGCGCGTATTATGGTTTTAGCCAATAAACAATCGATTTCACACAATTTAAATGACATGTGCCATCGTAATAATACAAAATAATAGTTTATTCTACTGTTCACACAAATAGAAATAATGTTCCCTATAATTATATTACTGCAACGAGTACTTGCACACCACGCCCTCGTCGAGCATATGCAGTATAATAGTCTTACTGCCTAACAACGTACACGACCCAAATGTAGTTGCTATGGAGCTATAGCATGGCCGGCCAACTGCACACAAACTTGGATGCTTGGTTCATAATAAACAGGGACAATATATTCTGTAGGAGGAAGGGAGGTTACTAGTGTAAACATGACAGTATAATATTATACGCGGGAGGAAGGGAGGTTACTAGTGTAAGCATGACAGTACGTGGGAGGAAAGGAGGTTACTAGTGTAAGCATGACAGTACGCGGGAGGAAAGGAGGTTACTAGTGTAAGCATGACAGTACGCGGGAGGAAGGGAGGTTACTAGTGTAAGCATGACAGTACGCGGGAGGAAGGGAGGTTACTAGTGTAAGCATGACAGTACGCGGGAGGAAGGGAGGTTACTAGTGTAAGCATGACAGTACGCGGGAGGAAGGGAGGTTACTAGTGTAAGCATGACAGTACGCGGGAGGAAGGGAGGTTACTAGTGTAAGCATGACAGTACGCGGGAGGAAGGGAGGTTACTAGTGTAATTATGACAGTACGCGGGAGGAAGGGAGGTTACTAGTGTAGGCATGACAGTACGCGGGAGGAAGGGAGATTACTAGTGTAAGCATGACAGTACGCGGGCGGAAGGGAGGTTACTAGTGTAAGCATGACAGCACGCGGGAGGAAGGGAGGTTACTAGTGTAAGCATGACAGTACGCGGGCGGAAGGGAGATTACTATTTGGACCAACAAACATAGATCTACAGTGCATGCTATTAATTAAAATTGCTTATACCTCCTCATTCTTCCAATCCTCCCCCCGTATACCATTTGCTCGGACATCTGTTTAATATAGACTGTATCCTTCCCACACAAAAACTACTTAACACACAAGCATGTTAGATCCTTACTTCTGTTGCAGTCGGCCACATTTACATTTGTGCTGTTACTGTGGCTTTGGCGAGAGGTAGATGGTCAGGACTCCGGCATGCGCACATCTATATAATAACTTTCGTTTCTAAAGTTGTCGGCTGTATTGGTGCACTGGTCGGGACTCTGACTTAACTGGGACTCCAGTTACTGGCTAGGACTCTAGCTTGCGCAGAAGGTCAAGACTCCAGCTATTTTTTGTTTACCTATTTTTTTACTTAATTAGTTTAATCATCACAGATAAAGAGAGGGAGCGAGAGATCTAGTGTTTATTTAATACCTATTTCTTGAGGTTTGCGGACAGTAATTTGCTTTCCGGCAATGCCTATATCTTTCGTTTCCAAAGTTCTCAGTAATAATACTGTAGTAGACTTGTTCACTATCTGGGACTCCAGCCTGCACTTAGCTCATGGGACTCCATGCAGTTACCGCGTATACTGGCTGGGACTCCAGCTCACGCAATTTGATACCGCGTACTGGCTAGGAACTCATAGCTGAGACACCAGTTAAAGGTCAGGACGCCAGTTAAAGGTCAGGACGCCAGCTGAACTCCTTTTTTACTTTTAGTTGGACATCTAGAAACTATGTGTATTGCCAGCTCACGCAAATGTAGGAAAACAAGTATATAGCTGTTATACCTAATAAAGCAATTAATCCCTTCCCGGCCCTTTTGATACAATGCCTTGCCATCATTCGTAAATGTATTTTTTTATTGTTGTGAAGTCCTATTGCTACAATGGTCTAACTAGGTAGATGGTTCAAGTATTGTTAAGGAAGTGCAAGCTATTAATTATTATAAGCAGCAGAATTCTTACACCGACAGTAAAACTTAAGGTTTGTCTTTCTGGTGATTATAGACATGCAAAGCTATGCATAGCAGACTATATGCAAGCATTTGTTTGGTAAAGATCATTAATCACACAGATGAATAATAATTATGATAAATAATGTTTATTATAGCAACAAAGAAAGAGTCTTTTATGAGCAAAATGCATAATTATGGATTCGCTAGTTAAAGGTGAATTAGTCATTGCATGTGAGGGGGCGTTATCCCAACTCGTACTTCTTGTCCAGTGCGGCGTACGCCTACAGAGTATTGTGGAGCAGCTGGTCATAATATCTCAGATCCTTCACAGAGGGAGGGAGTTTGGGAATGGTGGCCAACTTTGTTATAAATGTTCTGAGTTTGCAGCTTAGCTCTTGGTGAAACCCCCTCCTCATCTGTTAGCTGATATCTGTACAATAATTATGAACAGTGATACGATCTTGTTAAAGTACCGTATATAGTGGGTTATTTTCGTACGGTAGGAATTTTCGTATCTTTCGTATTGAAAAGCATTATACGAAAATTGAAATTGCAATACATTCAACGTCACTATCTTGAGCTGAGTGTACGAATATAAAATACGAATGGGTATATAGTCTGTACGAAAATTTTGCACCAACAAAAATTACCTGCTATACGGTATGCAGCATATAATTATGGATCTAATTTCAACGATTTTGAAAGCTTAGAAAGAGACCTTTCAAATGGTGCCATCAAAGTTCAGATAAAAGTATTTGCCAATTTTCCCATACCATGGATAATAATAGCCCATGGGTCCAAGGGAGAAAAATGACAAATTATGGCCCCGACTAATAAAAATGCTGATATTGATACTCGAGTTACGGCTGTTTAGAAATAATGTTCAACTACTAAAATAGTCTATATAATACTATTCAACCATAATTTTAGATATTCCTAACTCAAGTTATGGACCATCACAATAATTAAGATAGCTACTAAAGCACTCCCTCCACACACACACTCACTTTAGGCACAAACAGAAGATGATTTTTTCTCGTCATCAAACAAGAAATGGGAATGGAAGTCAGTGAGGCGGTCCTCATCCGTGGGAAACTTCTGTTCCCTTGTGAAGACATTATTCTGACACAGCTTCTCTACACGTGTGTGTTGAAACTGTGTGTGGGGGAGCATGTTTATAACATGCTCAAATGGGAGATATTAATATTGAGTTGAATCAAAAGCTTGTAATAAGTAAATAGTGCATTCTGTAGCTATTGGAGAGGACTATATATCACACGCCTGACAACTACACCACCACAATAATTATTACCTCACATTATACTTTAATCTAAACACACCATTTGATAGCTCTTTCAAAGAGCTACAAAATGCATTCTTTAGAATTGTATATAGGACAATCTCAACTCAAGTTATTGCCAATCAAAGATAGCTTCTGAAATAGTAATGTCTCGTATAATTATTTCATTAAATCACCTTTCCCCTGAGCTCAATGTCTGGTTCTAGACTGAGTGTTAGTAGTCGCTGGTCAATATTCTGTTCAGCGCTGGATATCTGACCACCGATAACTGTACGAGGAAAATAAATAAGACATTCTTTTATAGAGATGATTGATACTAGGTGCATGCAGAATACAATGGCTGGTAGATCTAGACCTTTCTGTACAGGATGCTGTACTCGTGGTAGCTCTTTATGACAGGAGAGACTTGTGTTGTTGAGGTAGCAGCGCCGTGCTCGCAAGTACTAGCGCTAGTGCAAGTACTTTGTTAGCCTCGAGACCAGGCCTTGTATATTTTAATCGCGGCCTGGATTCGAGGCTTTGTTACCACATGGCCAGTGGGTAAGGATCCTCAAACAAATATCACAACCAAACCAAACAAACAACAAAAGGGTCACTAAACTAGAAAGCTTGAACTGAAATAAATTCCCTGATATGCATTGGGGGAAATCCCCAAAACAAAATAATATGCATTCCAACTAAAGGTAAACAAAAACAAGTTAATTATTCTATTGCTGTGAATCTATTGAGTCAGTGTTGGGGTCAGAGTTCATTGGTTGCCTAGATGACTCTAACGGTATAATAGGTGAAGGGAAACGATAATTTGCTGGAGCAGGTGAAAATGGAAACATTGGGAAGGACACGGGATTCAAATTAAATCGTGATGACTGTCCCAGCATTGAGTTGTGTGAAGAAGGTCCAGTGAAATGGTTGGGGAGTGGTGTATTGAATGGACCACCCCCGGGTACAAAGGTCGATTGCCCTGTGCTCATTAAACCAGTAGCTGAGGGGTACATGTGTTGAGGGTACGCTTGTGATCCGTGAGTGGGCGGGGCTGACTGCATGGATTCCACTTGTTGGCGAAGAGAAGATATTGTATTCCAGAGTGGTGTCAAGAGTGGTGTCAAGTCACTAATAGAGAGTGGAGCAGTAGAGCTTTGTGCTGTTTGTGATGGAGTATTGGGACCATTGCTGTCTTGAGATACATTGCTTTGATCATGTGACACTCCACTCGTATCATGTGATCTGTCCCCCTCCTGAGTGGTAGTATTAGTATTCGTTTGTACTCCTTTTTTCTTTCGTGGGTTAGTTTTGTTCTTGGATTTCTGAGCGTGTCCAGTTGAGGTCTTGTCAGAACTACAGAAATCTTTCCAACTGCCGTACACCAGAGGAGATTCAACAAAGCTCTCGGCCAGTCCGGAGGTGACAAACTTCCTGTAGGTGTGGCGTGAGCGACTGGGCGTGTCATGTGACGTGGTAGAGGAGTCATGTGATTTGCTTGAATCTCTGTGCACTAGTACGACAATGTCAAATCCTAACAGAGACAGTTGGTCAACCTGTGTGTGTGTGTGTGTGTGTGTGTGTGTGTGTGTGTGTGTGTGTGTGTGGGTGTGTTCGCTCCCTACCCCAGGGAAAACTACTTCTATAATAATGGCTGTTTTGGAAAATTCAGACCTTTCCAAGCCCCCACAACTTCAATTTGGAAACTTTTTTGGGGGATTGCTATATATGTAGTAGTTGGAGCATGCAAAGACTGTATACGTACCCTAGGTTGTTCTAGCTATAAGGACAGAAACATCATAAAGTGAAAAACTGTACCTACTTCCTATATAATGGTATAGCTTGTGTCATAATACCTATGAAGTGATCCCCTGCTCTGGCCCTTGGCTGGTTGACTGTTTCGTTGGAAACCAGGACATCCTGACACAGTAACTACTGTAGACTACTTCTCAAGAAGGAAAACTGTCACTGTTTCCAAGTTATGCATCTTTCTTTGCTAGAGGCGAATGCTGAAAAAGAGAAAATAATTTGAATATCAAACGTTGTAGACTACACTCTAAAAACAGGCTCTAAACTCACGGAAGCTACTCTTCCAGTATATTTCACACACTCAGAGGCTATCTAGGTAGGTGGACAAGCATATTAAATCAGCTCAAAAGGCTTATAAAGGCTGAACTAGGAAAATGATGATCGCTATACCACACAGAGCTTACTTGTGAAATGATCCTTTGCTGGGGCCTTGGCTGGTATACTCCTCTGTTCGAAACTTAGAGATCCTGGCAGAGTAGCATTTCTAGACTAGTTTGCAACAAAGTTGCCTGCAGAAAACTGCTACTGCTTCTTAGCTACGCATCTTTCTTTGCTAGGAGCTGATAATGAAAGTAATTTAGATTTTGGTTCCGCGGTGGGCGGTACTACGTATGAAATCATAACCGCGGCTATTCGGTTAAACATTGCAATCTGATTGGACAGCAGTTAGAACGAAACATATAATAGTTATACCTAACCCTCGTGTTGGCCATTCGTAACCATAGTAACATGACTATACATAAGTATAGTGTATAACATAACAATTATATTGATAAGAGAAGAACGAGAACGGCAAGTCTAACAATGGCGACAGTACATAAGAATTTGCTGAGCCATATACACTCTTCATTTACGATTGTACCACTAATCGATATTAAATGAATTACTCACTTGATGAGGTTAGGTTAGGGCCTTCCTTTGAAGTGGATGGAAGTTGTTTGGAACCATTTGGCGTATCTGAGGGTACAGTTAACAATAATTATTTATGTCATGTACGGTACATATAAGATGGGGAAACAGGTGATATCTATACCAGGCATATATTTAATGATCATTGTTGGGCTATAATAGAGTCTCCTACCAGTTGTTTCTGGTTTCATTGCCAGCATTGGGTGTCTGTTGACCGGAGAGAGGGTCAGAGGTCACTGGAGGAGGAATGAGATAGTTACGTACATGTGCAGGTTAATAGCAATAAATAGAATAATACAGTATAGCAGGTAATTTCGTGGGGTAAATATTGGTTATTTTTGTGGGCAAGCTGACCTACACGAAATACTTCCCCACGGGAACGTGGCTTACCGTAACGCATGCAATGCAGTTAAACGAAATTTGTGCTCACGAAAATCACCGTTTTCCATTTTTTACCACACAACGCTATACAGTAGTATAAATGGTAAAGATTACGTGCAAATGGGATATAAATAATAGTTACCTTTTTGTTTCTCTGTTGGTGGTGGTCCATTCTCGACACTCCTGGAGTCAGTGTCTCCAGTCACAGCAGCTGTATAGACAGAGTAGCTGTATTGGACCACACTGTGTACTCATGATCCTAGTGAGCTTACATTGTTGTGGTAGAGACTTGAGGTAGTCAGCAATTGTGTGACCCACCCGTGTAGCAATGTCAAGAGAAGTCTTGCCATCACCGTTAGTTACACCTGAACAAGAGTGGGTGTAGAAACAAAGATATAACACTGCATGGTGGTTGTGTTGTACTCACTGATATCACAGTTGGCCTTCTCCACCAAGTACTGCACCACATCTTTGTTTCCATGGGAGTTGCATGCATAGTGGAGAGGGGTCCAATCATGACGACGCGTCACACCTGCACATAACACACCATACGCTATTAGACACACAATCAAAACACTAATAGTTATAATTATACACAGTCTAATCAACAAAATTAAGTACCATGCAGGGACACTACTTGCTGGTTGTGTTACGCTCTGTAGCTTGTCATTAATAATTATGGACTTTGAACTTTCGATATCCATTTTAAACACTTATAGTCGATTATATTTACCATTCTGTTCCGCATGTCATTTCATGTTGTACATATAAATTGTAACTGTAATAGTCTGCTAGTACTGTAGCTTGTAGCTTCATTACCATAAAGCTTTAGCACCCGTTGAGTTAGCAAGTAGTGAACACATACTAAAAGAGGCCATTAAAAGCACAATAGATTATCACACTCACTGGGGTCAACTTTGTGTTGCTCGACTAGTTCCTTCACTACACCCAGGTTGCCACGGTAACATGCTGCACCCAGTAACCTGGCTTTGTCCTCATCACCACCACAGCCACGGCTCATCAGGTAGAGGGCAACATCCACACAACCATCATTATAACCTCCCAGAGCTTTGTCCAGTGGTGACTGTCCCTCATCATCCCTCACATCTGTACATTACACACAGTCAAACACAATAGTTATCAGGGTGTTTGAGAAAACGTTTGGGCGCGCGTAAGCGTCTGATGTTGTATTAATAATGATGATTATGTCATAATTATATCTGATGGTGATGATGTCATTATTCTATGGGGGGAAGGTTAATTCACCCTCCCTGCCTCTAAACCAGGGCTGCATCCAGGATTTTAGATCAGGGGGGGGGGGGTTTGGGCAATTAAAAATGTAGGAGGGGCAAAGTCATCAGAATTATTATAATAGCAGTACAAATGAATCTGCCAGATCCTAAGGGGGGTGCGAATTACCCCCTCGCCCCCCCCTCAATGCAGCCCAGCATGTAAACTCTTGGTTAGCTACATACACTGAATAGGACTGTGTCTAATCAACTGGGAAGAATCAAAGCAAATGATACTAAGTACCATCAAGGGCGTATGAAGAGAAGAGGGCAAAAACTGTAAGTGGGCGGTGGAAATTAATGTAATATATAAAAATAGATTAATTTGTGTAAACTACATGTGCAGATAATAAATAGATTGAATGCAGTTTTTGCTCGCACGTTGGACTAATAGTGAGTTGCATGCCCTCTTCTCTTCATACGCCATTGATACCATGGATACGGTATGGTTGTGTTACACCATGAAGTAGTGAACACACACCGTATAGCGGATAATTTTCGTGGGGTAAAATATTTTCTTTATTTTCGTGGGCAAGCTGACCTACATGAATTTTTACCCCATAAAATTACCGGCTATACGGTATTCAAAGAGGGCACATTAAATCATTTACTCACTCTTGGGGTCAACTTCGTGTTGCTCAACCAGTTCCTTCACTACACCCAGGATACCATGGTAACATGCTGCACGCAGTAGGTTGGCTTTGTCCTGATCACCACCACAGCCACGGCTCATCAGGTAGAGGGCAACATCCACACAACCTTTATGATCATAACCATACATATCCTCCATAGCTCTGTCCAGTGGTGACTGTCCCTCACCATCCCTCACATCTGAACATTACACACAATAATTACACGGAATCTGATTTAACAGGACTGTGTCTAATCAACTGGAAAGACAAACAGTAGGAGAGGCTATGGGAACAAATACAGAGCTAGAGACTATCAAAAATCTGACCCGGCTAAAATAATATAGCTCAACATAAATAAAGGAGTACAGAGATTGGCAATGGAATTCAAATGCCCTGCAGTTTGGATCAAATCTATTTTAATGTTGAAAAAATTTGGGGAAAAGGTCCAAAGAAACAGACAATTGTCTTACTGTCAGTACAATACTTGAGGCATAACTATGAGACACAGTTCTAGCATAGATATAGATAATTACTATACGAAGTTTGTACACCTCAGCTACTTTACAACAGTCGGTCATTTCAAATTAAGCACTACAACAGGTAGTTTCTGGCAAGACAGTATAATTATATACATGTATGATGCCTACCAGCGAGGGGCATTGTATCAAAGCTTTGGGAGGGTTTGGAATGTATGAAAAAAATAGCAAATTCGTGAACAATTGTTTCGCTATAGACCAGAAATTATTATCGTGAAGGTATAACTATACACCCAGCACCTTCAGTATGAGCTCCATGAGTAACAAGTGTCTTCACAATCTCAAGGTTGCCCCTCAGGCAAGCCCAATGTAATGGAGGCTCCTCATCCGCCCACTCGTCACTCCAGTAGAGCTGGTGGTTGGGGTCTGCCCCCTGTCCCAACAGGGACCTAACTTTGGTGACGTCATTATTGTCTACAGCCTCCCATAAGTCCTCGGCTAACTTCTTTTGAGCACTGTACAAAATAGATGGTTGAGGGGTCAGTCATACAGAGAATTACTTGATATGTGTATATAGTTTATACAAGTGACACCATGCACATATCCAGCTGTCACTTTGCTGTTACAGTGTTCCACCTCTGATCATAGCCTGCTCTGACTCTACTAATGGAATGAGCCTCCCTCCATGCAATCACAAGGTGCTACCATGAGTAGTAATTATAGTCTACATCATTGTTCACTTACTCTGAATCTTGTTCAGCCATTGAAGCTTCTTTCAAACTCTGTCAAATTCTCCCCTCAGTACAGTAAACAAAGCAAATTAAGTGCCACACCCTCTTTTTGTATTTCAAGGGTCTTTAAGCTTCCGGCCATAAAAACTTAATTACTCTTTCAACAAAGATATTGCGTAAAGCACTGAACATCATTTATAATAATTATACCGACACAGTCAATAGTCCAGTCATGTGATCGATCCTACTACACACAAAACAACACTTATAAAAAATAATTATACTAAACAGACGGAAAAATAAAATGTTAAAATTCAGCTAAAAGGAACTGCTCCAAATTGATCTACAGTTGTCATTGTCGCCGTAACCTTTGAACCCTCTCCAAAGGGGGGTGCTCCAAACAAATCTCGTCTTGCATTGTCAGCAGTATTATAAGAGGGCGGGTAGAGGAACGTCCGTCAAAATTAATGGAGTGCTACCAAAGTCATCCGTAGGAAATGGACTGCCAGTCTGTGAGGTGTGTGTGTGGAGTGTGTGTGTGGGTGTGGAGTGTGGATGTGGAGTGTGGGTGTGGAGTGTGTGTGTGAGCAAGGTGTCATACAGGATTTTGAAGTAGAAGGGGGAAATGTTGCTAAAAAAAGGTCAACTGTTTCAATACTCTGTTATTGTAAAATTGCCAGCTATGGACACTCAGTTATACAACTAGTAGTAATTTTAGAGGAGGGATATCCCCCCCCCCCCCCCCCCCCCGGGCCCTGTATAACACCCTGGTGAGTGTGTGTGTGAGAGAGTGAACACATGTGAGGGGTGGGAGTGAACACATGTGAGGGATGGGGGGTTGAATAAGCAGTATAGAGTTGTGTATTGTGGTCACCCTCTATAATACAGCCAGGTTTAATAAGGGACCCAGAGTCAGCCTCTGCCCAGCCTAGGGGCCACCACAATAAACATTCTGTATAATTATAAGGCCATGCAAAGTCAATTTGAAGTCTCTCAGGCTCTCGCACTTGGAAATTGGCAAGTCAAATATCACGTGACCTCAGCACTAGAAAAAAAATTTGTATGGTTTTTTATAATAATTATTATTGACTAAAATTAAAACATCTGCTTATTGAGGAAGTTATGTGTTTCAATTTACGTATAATAATAATCTCCTCAATCTGCTGGCTAATTGCAATTTGTGTGGCCTAAGGCAAGTAGTGAGAAAATAAACACTTAATTAATTTAACGCCCACTCACACACCCACACCCACACACACACACACACACACACACTCACCACTGTGGTCAGGTTGGTCTCTGATCCTATTCTTTGTGGAGTGAATGGGACATAACCAAAAGCATCCAGTCCACTGTCTACGCTCTAATGGAATCCTGCATTCTGATTGGACGGCTTCAGGTTCAATACTCGTTGTTGCCATGACGAATTTGACCCTGAGTTGAAATGGATGTCGTGGTAACTGCTGTAGCAATAGTGTTAATGGGAGGGTGACAGTTATGGAGGGTTTTGATTGGTTGGTTGGTTTCTTAGCAACAGGACGAGCATTTTTTGGAGAAGGGAGAGTATTTGGCGGACAAGGTGAACGCTGTGTGGAGATAATTATAAATTATGGTGAATAATATGATATTATCCTATGGATACTGAAGATTATCACGAGTCTGTGCCAGTAACTGCACGAGTGCCTGCAAGGCACGAGTGACAGTTACTAGGCACGGACGAGTGATAATCATCAGTATCCATGGGATAATGCATTTATTGCTTGGCAACCAAAATGCAGGTTGAATCTGCGCATGCGCAACATGCGGTTGCTTTATCAACCAGAAGAATGCGTAGCAACACTCCCAGTTGAAGACTAGTTTAAGAGAAAGAAAACAGCTAGAAAGACAAAGAAATAAGACTCTAGAACACCAAGAGAGCTTGCAGAAGGCTACTTAAAGATTTTGTAGAGAACAGACAAGAAAAACGTTGACAACCAGCAACCCGTTTTGAAAATGGATAGTTCTGAAGGATAAACAGCATGTGCTTGCTTTCTATCATGCTCCAGTGGCTCCAGTGTATCAGAAGAGGAAACATGCACCGCTATAACTGAAGAAAAGTGTGACAACCGTTTTTGAAGCCAAAACGACTTTATACAAGCCTGAACAGGCTTATATGGTGGTGCAGTACACTTCTACATGTGCAATACTCCGCTCAAAGCACCCACTCCCAACACTGATGCCTGTTTGATGCATTAAATATGAATACTGACAACCTCCTGACCCTCAGCTTCACTGCAAAAAGAGCACAGAAGTGATACAGAGCATCAGAAAACAAGAAAAGAGACTGATAAACATTGCAATGCATGATTATAAGTGTGTAAACTATGTTTTTCTTGTTCTCTCACTGCTGAAAACGTTTTATTCCAAATAAGAATCACTTCCTAGTGTGCAATAACAAGTGTGCAATAATACTTCCGGGTGTGCAATATGGAAAAATATCTGCACAGTCGGTGATGAGTCGCTTCCTGTGCAATTTGAATGTAAAACGCTGATGTCAGCACTTATTAAAAAGCAATAATAACTAATACTTACACAATTTTTACACTGAATGTCACTATAATTATTAGCAGGCCACCCTCTATAATACAGCCAGGTTAATGGGCCCCAAAGTCTCCATAGCATGTGTTTGGACCTGTGTTAGCAGACCACCCTCTATAATACAGCCAGGTTAATGGTCCCCAAAGTCTCCATAGCATGTGTTTGGACCTGTGTTAGCAGGCCACCCTCTATAATACAGCCAGGTTAATGGGCCCCAAAGTCTCCATAGCATGTGTTTGGACATGTGTTAGCAGACCACCCTCTATAATACAGCCAGGTTAATGGTCCCCAAAGTCTCCATAGCATGTGTTTGGACCTGTGTTAGCAGACCACCCTCTATAATACAGCCAGGTTAATGGGTCCCAAAGTCTCCATAGCATGTGTTTGGACCTGTGTTAGCAGGCCACCCTCTATAATACAGCCAGGTTAATGGGTCCCAAAGTCTCCATAGCATGTGTTTGGACCTGTGTTAGCAGACCACCCTCTATTATACAGCCAGGTTAATGGGTCCCAAAGTCTCCATAGCATGTGTTTGGACCTGTGTTAGCAGACCACCCTCTATAATACAGCCAGGTTAATGGTCCCAAGTCTCCATAGCATGTGTTTGGACCTGTGTTAGCAGGCCACCCTCTATAATACAGCCAGGTTAATGGGTCCCAAAGTCTCCATAGCATGTGTTTGGACCTATGTTAGCAGGCCACCCTCTATAATACAGCCAGGTTAATGGGTCCCAAAGTCTCCATAGCATGTGTTTGGACCTGTGTTAGCAGACCACCCTCTATAATACAGCCAGGTTAATGGGTCCCAAAGTCTCCATAGCATGTGTTTGGACCTGTGTTAGCAGGCCACCCTCTATAATACAGCCAGGTTAATGGGCCCCAAAGTCTCCATAGCATGTGTTTGGACCTGTGTTAGCAGACCACCCTCTATAATACAGCCAGGTTAATGGTCCCCAAAGTCTCCATAGCATGTGTTTGGACCTGTGTTAGCAGACCACCCTCTATAATACAGCCAGGTTAATGGGTCCCAAAGTCTCCATAGCATGTGTTTGGACCTGTGTTAGCAGGCCACCCTCTATAATACAGCCAGGTTAATGGGTCCCAAAGTCTCCATAGCATGTGTTTGGACCTGTGTTAGCAGACCACCCTCTATTATACAGCCAGGTTAATGGGTCCCAAAGTCTCCATAGCATGTGTTTGGACCTGTGTTAGCAGACCACCCTCTATAATACAGCCAGGTTAATGGTCCCAAGTCTCCATAGCATGTGTTTGGACCTGTGTTAGCAGGCCACCCTCTATAATACAGCCAGGTTAATGGGTCCCAAAGTCTCCATAGCATGTGTTTGGACCTATGTTAGCAGGCCACCCTCTATAATACAGCCAGGTTAATGGGTCCCAAAGTCTCCATAGCATGTGTTTGGACCTGTGTTAGCAGACCACCCTCTATAATACAGCCAGGTTAATGGGTCCCAAAGTCTCCATAGCATGTGTTTGGACCTGTGTTAGCAGGCCACCCTCTATAATACAGCCAGGTTAATGGGTCCCAAAGTCTCCATAGCATGTGTTTGGACCTGTGTTAGCAGACCACCCTCTATTATACAGCCAGGTTAATGGGTCCCAAAGTCTCCATAGCATGTGTTTGGACCTGTGTTAGCAGACCACCCTCTATAATACAGCCAGGTTAATGGTCCCAAGTCTCCATAGCATGTGTTTGGACCTGTGTTAGCAGGCCACCCTCTATAATACAGCCAGGTTAATGGGTCCCAAAGTCTCCATAGCATGTGTTTGGACCTATGTTAGCAGGCCACCCTCTATAATACAGCCAGGTTAATGGGTCCCAAAGTCTCCATAGCATGTGTTTGGACCTATGTTAGCAGGCCACCCTCTATAATACAGCCAGGTTAATGGGTCCCAAAGTCTCCATAGCATGTGTTTGGACCTATGTTAGCAGGCCACCCTCTATAATACAGCCAGGTTAATGGGTCCCAAAGTCTCCATAGCATGTGTTTGGACCTGTGTTAGCAGACCACCCTCTATTATACAGCCAGGTTAATGGGTCCCAAAGTCTCCATAGCATGTGTTTGGACCTGTGTTAGCAGGCCACCCTCTATAATACAGCCAGGTTAATGGGTCCCAAAGTCTCCATAGCATGTGTTTGGACCTGTGTTAGCAGACCACCCTCTATTATACAGCCAGGTTAATGGGTCCCAAAGTCTCCATAGCATGTGTTTGGACCTGTGTTAGCAGACCACCCTCTATAATACAGCCAGGTTAATGGTCCCAAGTCTCCATAGCATGTGTTTGGACCTGTGTTAGCAGGCCACCCTCTATAATACAGCCAGGTTAATGGGTCCCAAAGTCTCCATAGCATGTGTTTGGACCTATGTTAGCAGGCCACCCTCTATAATACAGCCAGGTTAATGGGTCCCAAAGTCTCCATAGCATGTGTTTGGACCTATGTTAGCAGGCCACCCTCTATAATACAGCCAGGTTAATGGGTCCCAAAGTCTCCATAGCATGTGTTTGGACCTATGTTAGCAGGCCACCCTCTATAATACAGCCAGGTTAATGGGTCCCAAAGTCTCCATAGCATGTGTTTGGACCTGTGTTAGCAGACCACCCTCTATTATACAGCCAGGTTAATGGGTCCCAAAGTCTCCATAGCATGTGTTTGGACCTGTGTTAGCAGACCACCCTCTATAATACAGCCAGGTTAATGGTCCCAAGTCTCCATAGCATGTGTTTGGACCTGTGTTAGCAGGCCACCCTCTATAATACAGCCAGGTTAATGGGCCCAAGTCTCCATAGCATGTGTTTGGACCTGTGTTAGCAGGCCACCCTCTATAATACAGCCAGGTTAATGGCCCCCAAAGTCTCCATAGCATGTGCTTGGACCTGTGTTAGCAGGCCACCCTCTATAATACAGCCAGGTTAATGGGCTCCAAAGTCTCCATAGCATGTGTTTGGACCTGTGTTAGCAGACCACCCTCTATATTACAGCCAGGTTAATGGGTCCCAAAGTCTCCATAGCATGTGTTTGGACCTGTGTTAGCAGACCACCCTCTATTATACAGCCAGGTTAATGGGTCCCAAAGTCTCCATAGCATGTGTTTGGACCTGTGTTAGCAGACCACCCTCTATAATACAGCCAGGTTAATGGGTCCCAAAGTCTCCATAGCATGTGTTTGGACCTGTGTTAGCAGGCCACCCTCTATAATACAGCCAGGTTAATGGGTCCCAAAGTCTCCATAGCATGTGTTTGGACCTGTGTTAGCAGACCACCCTCTATTATACAGCCAGGTTAATGGGTCCCAAAGTCTCCATAGCATGTGTTTGGACCTGTGTTAGCAGACCACCCTCTATAATACAGCCAGGTTAATGGTCCCAAGTCTCCATAGCATGTGTTTGGACCTGTGTTAGCAGGCCACCCTCTATAATACAGCCAAGTTAATGGGTCCCAAAGTCTCCATAGCATGTGTTTGGACCTATGTTAGCAGGCCACCCTCTATAATACAGCCAGGTTAATGGGTCCCAAAGTCTCCATAGCATGTGTTTGGACCTATGTTAGCAGGCCACCCTCTATAATACAGCCAGGTTAATGGGTCCCAAAGTCTCCATAGCATGTGTTTGGACCTATGTTAGCAGGCCACCCTCTATAATACAGCCAGGTTAATGGGTCCCAAAGTCTCCATAGCATGTGTTTGGACCTGTGTTAGCAGACCACCCTCTATTATACAGCCAGGTTAATGGGTCCCAAAGTCTCCATAGCATGTGTTTGGACCTGTGTTAGCAGACCACCCTCTATAATACAGCCAGGTTAATGGTCCCAAGTCTCCATAGCATGTGTTTGGACCTGTGTTAGCAGGCCACCCTCTATAATACAGCCAGGTTAATGGGCCCAAGTCTCCATAGCATGTGTTTGGACCTGTGTTAGCAGGCCACCCTCTATAATACAGCCAGGTTAATGGCCCCCAAAGTCTCCATAGCATGTGCTTGGACCTGTGTTAGCAGGCCACCCTCTATAATACAGCCAGGTTAATGGGCTCCAAAGTCTCCATAGCATGTGTTTGGACCTGTGTTAGCAGACCACCCTCTATATTACAGCCAGGTTAATGGGTCCCAAAGTCTCCATAGCATGTGTTTGGACCTGTGTTAGCAGACCACCCTCTATTATACAGCCAGGTTAATGGGTCCCAAAGTCTCCATAGCATGTGTTTGGACCTGTGTTAGCAGACCACCCTCTATAATACAGCCAGGTTAATGGTCCCAAGTCTCCATAGCATGTGTTTGGACCTGTGTTAGCAGGCCACCCTCTATAATACAGCCAGGTTAATGGGCCCAAGTCTCCATAGCATGTGTTTGGACCTGTGTTAGCAGGCCACCCTCTATAATACAGCCAGGTTAATGGCCCCCAAAGTCTCCATAGCATGTGCTTGGACCTGTGTTAGCAGGCCACCCTCTATAATACAGCCAGGTTAATGGGCTCCAAAGTCTCCATAGCATGTGTTTGGACCTGTGTTAGCAGACCACCCTCTATATTACAGCCAGGTTAATGGGCCCCAAAGTCTCCATAGCATGTGTTTGGACCTGTGTTAGCAGACCACCCTCTATAATACAGCCAGGTTAATGTGCCCCAAAGTCTCCATAGCATGTGTTTGGACCTGTGTTAGCAGGCCACCCTCTATAATACAGCCAGGTTAATGGCCCCAAAGTCTCCATAGCATGTGTTTGGACCTGTGTTAGCAGGCCACCCTCTATAATACAGCCAGGTTAATGGGCCCCAAAGTCTCCATAGCATGTGTTTGGACCTGTGTTAGCAGACCACCCTCTATAATACAGCCAGGTTAATGTGCCCCAAAGTCTCCATAGCATGTGTTTGGACCTGTGTTAGCAGACCACCCTCTATATTACAGCCAGGTTAATGGGTCCCAAAGTCTCCATAGCATGTGTTTGGACCTGTGTTAGCAGACCACCCTCTATTATACAGCCAGGTTAATGGGTCCCAAAGTCTCCATAGCATGTGTTTGGACCTGTGTTAGCAGACCACCCTCTATAATACAGCCAGGTTAATGGTCCCAAGTCTCCATAGCATGTGTTTGGACCTGTGTTAGCAGGCCACCCTCTATAATACAGCCAGGTTAATGGGCCCAAGTCTCCATAGCATGTGTTTGGACCTGTGTTAGCAGGCCACCCTCTATAATACAGCCAGGTTAATGGCCCCCAAAGTCTCCATAGCATGTGCTTGGACCTGTGTTAGCAGGCCACCCTCTATAATACAGCCAGGTTAATGGGCTCCAAAGTCTCCATAGCATGTGTTTGGACCTGTGTTAGCAGACCACCCTCTATATTACAGCCAGGTTAATGGGCCCCAAAGTCTCCATAGCATGTGTTTGGACCTGTGTTAGCAGACCACCCTCTATAATACAGCCAGGTTAATGTGCCCCAAAGTCTCCATAGCATGTGTTTGGACCTGTGTTAGCAGGCCACCCTCTATAATACAGCCAGGTTAATGGCCCCAAAGTCTCCATAGCATGTGTTTGGACCTGTGTTAGCAGGCCACCCTCTATAATACAGCCAGGTTAATGGGCCCCAAAGTCTCCATAGCATGTGTTTGGACCTGTGTTAGCAGACCACCCTCTATATAATACAGCCAGGTTAATGTGCCCCAAAGTCTCCATAGCATGTGTTTGGACCTGTGTTAGCAGACCACCCTCTATAATACAGCCAGGTTAATGTGCCCCAAAGTCTCCATAGCATGTGTTTGGACCTGTGTTAGCAGGCCACCCTCTATAATACAGCCAGGTTAATGGCCCCAAAGTCTCCGTAGCATGTGTTTGGACCTGTGTTAGCAGACCACCCTCTATAATACAGCCACTGTTGGTCTACCCACCACTATACATATACAGGGTATTACGGTGGCCCTGAGTGCTACTCCTAGTTGATAGTTCAAACGCGTAGTTGGCAGTTGGAAGTTCATGACCTTTAAACTTTGCAACCTGTTTTTATGTGTAAGTTAAAATTATGATACTGGCACCAATAATAATTGCTAGATATCTAGCTGGCAGGCTAAGACGATAATTATATACACATCTAAGTAGGGAGGTCTAATCCCCATGCACCTATATTCCCGGTAGAGAGGGAGGGAGGGGCATTATAGAAACATGTTGTATGGCACTTAGATTCTATTGAGGCCGTTTGGTTAAAAGATTTGAGGCAGTGCAAAGATCTATATTATTATAACATAATTATTATGCTAACTGGCGTAGAAGATAATAGTCTTTGCTGGTCTCAGACGGCACTATTAAACGTGTGTCCGCTATACAATGTACATTAAGTAGGGCTTGCCCCCATCAATGAAGGCTTAGAGAAACAGGTTTTGCAGATCTAGAATAATTCCTGGCATTAGTTCGTTGCGAAGTTTAAAGGTCACCAACTACCAACTAGGAGTAGCACTCGGGCCACCGTAGGGTATACTAATAGTAAGGTACTCACAAAGACATTAGTGACATGGTTGGTGGTTCCTGTGATCCTGGACACCACCTCACACACTTTCCAGATACTGGGACGCAGCTCAGGGTCAGAGGTCAACAGGCAGCCTACAAGGGAGGAGGAGAACACATGTATCACACACACCTACACCCACACACACACACCTACACCCACACACACCCACACGGCAAGCATAAAACAAATGTGTCTTATGTTATAGTTATAACACGGGCACGAGGGATGTATGGAATATATTGCACTGAAGCACGAGGGCGCCAGCCCCGAGGGCTGAGTGCAATATATGCCATGCAGCTCGAGTGCACGTGTTATAACTAGTTTATATCCCGAGGGCATAGCAACATAACACTGTCCTAGTAACACAATAATTATAAACAGCACAAAAAAGACAGAGACAACTCTAGACACAGCTCCATCTCTTCTCTCTTCTAGACACCAGTATCTGCAGCATATAAGATTGGCATGACCGACGAATGGCTTGACACAAAATTGTTGGAGTTTCAACTGAAATCTGTAAAACAGCCCCACCCCACTTCTGGTGCTGCAAAACAGCCCCGCCCCACTTACTGCTGCAAAGAAACAGCCCCACCCCACTACTCAGTGAATACATGTATTAGCTGCTGGTCTACGCTCGGCCTCATAACCAAGCCAAGAAAGCTCGCTTCTACACTGCTGCAAAACAGCTCATGCCCCCAGCAAAAAGAGCCACTTCTAGTGCTATACGGTGAAGCAGAATTGACATGCATCACGATGTCGAGGACTAGGTCGATCTAGGAACACAGAATCTTCCACAAAATGAATCTTGGACAATTTTAAAACCTGCATGGTTGCAAGAAGAAACTCCAGCAGTGCTGAACATTCATTCCTGCATGGCTGGACATACTTTGATACTTGTTATTTCTCATGCGTATTAATTTAATTTTAATTTAATTGTCTAATTGCCAGAGGGGCGTTTTGCGGTCAGTGCAATATGACTTTCAGCAGTGCAATATGAAGCATATTGCACTTGGCAACAACGTAGCAACGGGATATAAGGGATAATTATTTATGTGATTAACTTTTAAACGACGCGATTTCAGTACAGGCCACAAATGGATATCACTGTATGATACAAGAGTATGCAGTGATTATGATAGCTGCTCACATAACAGCATTAGTATAAGTATCTATTACACATTTATTTCTGACTACGACTATACACAACTATGGGATAGAGCTATTGAATGATACTTGATACTCTAAAATGGATGCTTTGTACAATAAATTATGTAACTAGTGAAATGCTTCCTCACACACACAAACAGTGGAGCCACTCTTAATGACCTCAGCTGAAGAAAGTTCAACTGCAGGCTATGAGGTCCCAAATGAATAGTTTTTGTATACATGCAGCCAAAATTTTTTTCCCTAAACGTAATACAGTGAAACCTCTGTTAACAACCACCTCTGAATAAAGGCCAGTTGCTATATAACGGCCAGGCACCCAGGTCCCAAACGAACAGTTTATGTACAAAACAACCTCTCAACAAAGGCCACCTCTGTATAAAGGCCAAAACATTGTTCCCCAAAGGTGTCTGTTATAGAGGGGTTCCATTATAGTTCAATTGTACATACCTTGAGGTCACGATGTATGACGGGTTTTGTCCGATGGTGTAGCCTAGCAACGGCCTTAGCAACGTCAGAGAAGATATGCAACACTTCACGTTGTCTCAGTCGAGTGCCCGCTGATTCAGCAAATCTATCACCGAAGTACCTAATAGAATAAATAATAATAATAATATTAAAAGCTTAATTTATCACTAATTAGCTACATGCAGACAGTGTTTGTGATTCTCACTACTGTACATGATCAATGGTACCACTCCATTAGTATGACTAAGCAATAGACTACCATCATGCACGCAGGTACACTACCACCCACTCCACTCATCACACACCCACTCCATTAGTATGAGTAGGCAATGGAGGACCATACATTATGCACCTATCAATGTGTCGCCCCACTCCCCCCAGGAGGGGTCGGGCTTATATGGGGATTTGACCTTACCTCAGGTCAAATTTCCCCTGATAGGGGAAGGATTCTGTGTTCAAATCCCCCAGTCAACGGAGGATTTTTAAGCCCCAAGCAGTTGCACACATTAAAACAGGTTATACAAGCAGTCTTTACTACGCAAAGCCAGGTCAAATCCCCAAGTATGGGGCCAACATTTCAGGTTAAATTTCCCCGTATGTCCCGGGGGGGGGGGTAGTGGGGCAACACCAGAGGAGGTCCGACATGCGTGCACGAATCACTATAAGTTCAGTGCATTGTGGTAATTGGGGTCACGTGATATGTCCAGGCCAAATGTACTAGCATTTGTAGTGATTCGTGCACGCATGTCGGACCGGGCCTCCTCTGGGGCAAAACATTGATGATAGGTGCACTACAACAAAGGGAGCTAGAGAGCTAGTCTATAGATAGAGTATCTGGGTCCACTCAATAAAATCTGACACTGCGTACTCACCCTAGCATTGTCCAGCTCCCTCTGCAGACTAGCCACCATATCCACCACCAGCAGCAATCAGTCAGGATACCTTGAGACAGTCACTCTCTGCTAGCTCCATCTCTCTCTACACTGCTTGTAGCCTTGTGAGCATGGAGCCATCTCATGTTAGCAACTGGAGCTATATATTATAGAGTAGATCTGTTTCAATGCTGCCTAGCTGTGAAGCGCTTAGTCTAGTCTATGGCAGAGTCTACAGCTAGCTAGGGTAGCTAGCTCAGTAGGCCGGTGTCATAAAATTTTGGGCCCCGGTGTCATAGGATAGAACCTCCGGGCGACAGTTTCTCCCCCGGAGCCTGCGGTCTTAGGACAATGCCTCCCCCCCGGTGGTTTTGTCCTAGGACAGAATCCCCGCCCCCAGGATATATCATCCGGGTACATGTACCCTGTCAAAACCTGTCAAAGCAGCTTTAGTATAATAAGCGTGCGCGTGCATGCGAAATGTATAGACTGTTAGCAATCAGAATGGCTACTCAACAAGAGTATGAGGACATACTGCTGTACAAGACTGCTGCCAGCAATGCTGGCCAGAAGAAATACAGAGACGGGCTTTCCACTAATGACAAGAGAAGTATAAGAGACAAAGCTCAAAGGTATGCTCTGCAGCAACAATGCTTATACCTGCCTGAGAAGGACAGCACTGGCATCCATAGAATGAGAAGAGTTGTGGTGAAGCAAGAGGAGAAAAGCAGGATACTAAACATGTGCCACGATGGACTGGATGGAATGCATTTTGAGAGAGACAAGACCTATGGAAAGGTATATTTATCATCATATCTTATAAAGTATAATTATATCTGTTTCATGCATGTAGGTTGCTCAGGATTTCTACTGGAAAGGCCTACATGCTGACGTCATACAGCTCTGCAAGCACTGCGACTAATGCCAACGAACGAATCACCAACTGCAGAAGCCCAGAGCAGAACTACATCCCATCCCTGTAACAAAGGTCTGGTACAGAGTTGGTATTGACTTGGTAGGACCTGAAACAAGCTCTGGAAACAAGTACATTATCACGCTCTCAGACTATTTCTCTAAGTGGCCTGAGGCTGCCCCACTCCCATCAAAATCAGCAGAAGGTGTAGCAAAATTTCTGTTTGACACATTTTGCAGGCATGGGTGGCCAAAAGTGATTCAATCAGACCAAGGAAGAGAGTTTGTCAACGAAATCAATGTACACATGCAGCTGTGCAAATCTTCTTTGTTGAAGAATGACAGCACTGGATTGCCACTTCTCTGTTTAAGGGTGAACTGTATTTGTACGACAGCTGCTTCAATGGAACGCTTTCCCCAAGTACTGAGCTCCAGATAGCACAAGTGTATAGCCCATTAATTCAATGCAATGGGCTGTTGATTTCTGTGGTGGCTCTCCAGCAGCAAGAGGGTGCTAACAACTGCGGACTATTTAGCATTGCTGCTGCATATCACGCTGCTATGAACGATAATGTGGATTCTCTAGTGTTTGATGAGGCCAAAATGAGAGCACATATCATTAAGTGCTTTGAGAAGGGCAAACTCTCACGGTTCCCTCGCACAAAGAAAGCGATGCCCAAAAGACCAACACCACAAACCATTGCCATTACAATATACTGCATGTGCGAGAGACCGGACTCTTTTGAGGATATGGTCATGTGTGACAAATGTAGTGAGTGGTATCATAGCCTCGATTCAAGGCCGTATTTTAATCGGTCTGGAATCGAGGCTAGTGGTATCACTATCGCTGTGCCAAAATTCACAAAGAACCAGTAGGTAATTGGTTTTGTTCTGGTTGTATCACTTTATGATTTGTGCACTTTTGGTTATATTTATTGTACTTCTTTCTCTTGCATTGTTGTATATATTGAGTATTGAATATTTGAGATCTATAACATAATAGATACAGCATCTAGTTAGGCTTTGTCTATGGCTGTTTACTTCGTAGCCTAGACTAGTCCTCTCAGATTACCTGTGGACTGACTTTCACCTGGGGTAGGAGCTTTTGTCCTAGGACAGAAACTCCGGGGGGAGGAAATATCCTAAGGACGGAACCCCCCCCCCGGAGCTCCTGTCCTGGGGGAGGCCGTGTCCTGTGACACCGGCCCCATGTTTAGGCCCCCCCCAGGCCTAGAATTTTAAAATTTTGGGCTAGTTTAGCTATTAGGTCTGGCCCCCAGACTAGTCAAAGAGACATAGGTAAGGTTAGCTCTATTAGTTGACAAAGCATCAAAGAGACTGCATGCATGCAAAGACTCTGTATCAAAGTAGCAAAAATGTTTGCATTATTATTCTATCATGGAATTCAAAGTGAAGGAAGATTTACCTTTCAAGTTACTCATGCTTTACCTATAAGAGTTAAATGCTTTGATGCAGCTCTGCAATGTTGGATCTACCTGTAAGACAATCGATGTTGTTGCATAGCTATCGCCATATTTGCAATTTCGTGCTTACTTTCTTAGTCAAATTTCAGGACAAAAAAGTATAAAACACACAATTTCAGTGCAAAGACAACAATTCATATCTTCCTCCTATGTTTTCCTATATATACATAGAAGATGTAAATTGTTGTGGGAATGCTCTAATAGCATCACTGGCTCAGCTCTCAAGCAATGTGGAATCACAGATAGAAGTCAAGAGAGAAACTGTTGTATCATGGTGGAATCACAATAGCAGTTTCCTTTTTTTTTTTTATAAAAGAGCAGATTCACAGAGGCTGACTTTGTTTTCAAATTGGGATTGTGGGTGGAGCTAAATCTACACATAGGGGAGGCGCTGCAATCAAAATAAATTTGGTAAAGGTCGACACAGTAACACTTAAAAGTGTCTTTTCATTTTCATTACACCAACCATTGTAAAATTAATGTTCAATAATGTTTGTATGTTCATTATCATAATTATTGTTCAGTTTGCAGTGCTCTTGCACACCAGAGAGAGAGAGAGAGAGTCCTCCCTCCATGCAGAGAGATAGTCCTCCCTCCATGCAGAGAGAGAGTCCTCCCTCCATGCAGTGTGACAGCCAGCACCGTCGCGAGTATGTGGCACTGCATCGCTGGCCCCCCACCCATCCGCCCATGGGACCATCTGGGATATCTGTAGCAAATGGTTGTGATATCTCAAATTGAATACAGTTAAGACAGCAATAACCAACCTAGAGGCTGTCCCAGTCCAGGTTATTAGAAGGTAGTCTGGCCACGAGACTAATTAGTTACATCCAGGTGGTTAGAATTTGCTATCCAATGGAGATTCTCATGTAAGAGTTGCTGTTGCCTACAGGGACAAAGCATCGTGTACATACATGTAGGGTATCATACGCACACCCACCTAACATGAGGGTGTGGCCATCATGTGGGTGTGGCCACAGTTGTAGTAGGTGTGGTCTGACCACTCCCCCTCCAGAGAACCAGTAGATCGAGTTCATTTTTCATTTACAGTATGACAAACGAAAAGGAAATGAAAAATGATGGGGCGCCCCAAAAGTATGATTGTGATGAGTTATGTATGATGGTTCATTGCAGCAGCTATATAGCTGTGGGTACAAGGGAGAGGGGTTAGCAACATGCATCATATATACACAAAGGGACAATAAGAAGTTAGCAACTGCTGCCTCCTACAGATCAAGACACACAGCTATCTATAAGGAAGGACAGATTACATGCACTCACTCGTGGTTGAGGAGGAGGACATTGTTGCTTATTCCATCAGTGTTTGTGGGATTTGGTGATGTACATCAGTAGATATATGTTCCATGCTTGACTTCAGTATGTGACGTGGTGGATACTCCCTCCAGTGCAGTAGGTCCCCCGGAGCCAGAACCATGTAGTGTGAAGGGTAGGGTTAGGACACATACGTAGTACTACCTCATACATGGAATTACACTACACAAGGCTTGAACTGTATAATTATATATAAAAGCTTATAATTATTTAGAATTAATTATCAGACCACCACAACCGATACGTAGATGTCACCAGCAGTCCCTCTACTGTCAGATGTAATATGGAGTTTTTTCTCTATATAGAAATTCCGCCAGTTGTCATCCAGAGCTAGAACCATGTAGTGGGAGAAATAGATTATTAGGGGGTACATGCATGCATGGGGTTAGGTACTCATGTCATGTAACACACAAGGCTTGTTACTGTATAAGGCTCAAATAAGAATAATTGTCAGACCATAACCGATATAATTATGTAGATTCTTGATAGTGAAATGCCAGTGTGTCGAATAAAAACGAGTTCTTTCTAGAGATTCTGCCAGTTGGTCCCCAAGAGCCAGCTAGAACTCTATAATGCATGTATGACACCAGGGGTAGAGGTTAGGACACAGAGCACACACATGTACACAAGGCTTGCTACGTAACTAGCTGTGTATAAGGCTCAATATTATTTTAAACTTGTTAGACCACAACCGATATGTAGATTCTTGTTTGAAATGCTGTCGATCCAGTGTCGGATATAAACGAGTCTTTTATAGAAGTTCCGCCAGTTGTGTCATCCAGAGCTAGAACCATGTAGTGGGAGAAATAGATTATTAGAGGGTACATGCATGCATGGGGTTAGGTACTCATGTCATGTAACACACAAGGCTTGTTACTGTATAAGGCTCAAATAAGAATAATTATTATTTAGAATAATTGTCAGACCACCACAAGCGACATGTAGATTCTTGATAGTGAAATGCCACAAGTAGTTCTTCCAGCGTGTCGAATAAACGAGTCTTTCTAGAAATTCTGCCGGTTGGTCCTCCAGAGCTAGAACCATGTAGTGGGAGAATTTGGTTAGAATAGGATTATAGGAAGTATACTATAGGTACGTCTGAAGCACACAATACATGCAGCTGGTGAGTGGTTCTACAGGGATGCAAGGTTTGAAAGAGACAGACTATAGTAAAGCAGTTGGTTGTTGGGTATAGGACACATCAGTAGTAATCATACATGTACGAATATACACAAGGCTTGATAGAATGGTGTAAGGCTCAATATATTAATCGTTAGACCACAACCGATATATAGGTTCTCGATATGCTGCCAGTATCCAGTGTGTCGGACATAAAAGAGTCTTTTCTATACAAATTCCGCCAGTTGGTCCCCTCCAGAGCAAGAACCATGTAGTGTAAGAAATAGATTAGGACTCATCAATACAGTACCAGGAGTGCCTGATAGTACTCATACATGCTAATATACCAGGCTTGCTTGATAACTATCTAATGCCAAACTACAACCCATAATTATAATAATCATGTAGATTCTTGAAATGTCACCATCTGCAGTGCAGTGTGTCAGATCTGCCAGTTGGTCCCCCAGAGCAAGAACTATGCAGTGCGAGAAATAGATTATTAGGGGGTAGACATTAGTATAGACACGATTAAAGGCTTGATATACAGTACGTATAAGGCTCGTCATAACTATCAGACCACAACCAGTCTGTGCGTGAGTACCACCATCTGCAGTGTTGATAGCCAGTGTCAGTGTCAGTGATGTTAGTAGAAATGTTCCAGACTTGACTTCATAAGTAGTGGATAGACTTCAGTACTTCATATAGTTCAGATAGACTTCATTAGTTCACAATAGTTCAGTAGTGGATAGACTTGACTTCAATATTCCACCCAGTGGTCTCGTGTTGTCAGATCTGTAGAAATAAATCAGCATGTATTATTGAAAAGTTGCACAAGACAGCTCACACACACACACACACACACACACACACACACACACACACACACACACACACACACACACACACACACACACACACACACACACACACACACACACACACACACACACACACACACACACACACACACACACACACACACACACACACACACACACACACACACACACACACACACACACACACACACACACACACACACGTGCATGACTAGACACACGTGCATGGCTAGCTCACTGCGTAGCCAATTCTCACCATTTAATTAGTCAGTGCTCAAGAGCAGATACTGCCGTTTGTTGTGATATACTGCTGTCACAAAAATGAATAAAGATACTGACTACTGTGAGGGGCCCCTCTCTAACAGAATAATGTCTGATATAAATGAGATGACTGCTGAGTGCTTTTTGTTGTTGTTGATCGTTCGGTTTCGAATTTCGTGTTGTGATGAACACTATCTATTTGTGGCTGGGCGTATATAAGAATCGAATCGAATAAGAGCAATTATTGAGCTTTTGTGGACATTTGCAGCTGTGAGAACAAGACAACACGAGGGTTAGCAATAATACATGACCAAGCAACAGCTCTAAACTATTACTGTGTACTGTAAAACATTATTTGGTGACTCCTTGATCCTATAGCTAGCACAGACAGACACAGACACACACAGACACACACCTGCAAGGTTTAGAGGTGGAGTAGCACTTCTTGAGATGTAGAGACATGTTGAAGAGATCACTTCACTTATGTAGAGACTCAGAGATGATGGACAGTCACATTGATACTGCAAACTTGCTGCAAATGTGAGGTTCAGCTTCTGCTTCAGCATTTATATAAATTAGTGCGGATGCGCCATAGATGTATAGGGGTGTGGCTAAATTCTAGGGGAGGGGCTGCGAAGGTGCGCATCAAATAGAATTAGTAAACAAATCTGTTCGAAAACTGTTGGCCGGTGTCATAAAATTTTGGGCCCCCCGGCCTAGAATTTTAAAACTTTGGATCCCCGGGCCTAAAATGTTAACAGTTTAGGCCCCCCAGGGGGTCCAAACTGTTAACATTCTAGGCCCCCCTCTTCTCAGCTATCCTTTTCTGCACGATAGAACAAAGTCAAAGAGATAATTATTATAATATGGTAAGGTTAGCTCTATTAGTTGACAAAGCATCAAAGAGACGCATGCATGCAAAGACTCTGTATCAAAGTAGCAAAAATGTTTGCATTATTATTCTATCATGGAATTCAAAGTGAAGGAAGATTTACCTTTCAAGTTACTCATGCTTTACCTATAAGAGTTAAATGCTTTGATGCAGCTTGGATCTGCCTGTAAGACAATCAATGTTGTTGCATAGCTATCGCCATATTTGCAACTTCGTGCTTGCTTACTTTCTTAGTCAAATTTCAGGACAAAAAAATATAAAACACACAATTTCAGTGCAAAGACAACAATTCATATCTTCCTCCATGTTACATAGAAGATGTAAATTGTTGTGGGGATGCTCCAATAGCATCACTGGCTCAGCTCTCAAGTAATGTGGAATCACAGATAGAAGTCAAGAGAGAAACTGTTGTATCATGGTGGAATCACAATAGCAGTTTCCTTTCGGGACAAGGGTAATAATTATTGGAAAGTCCGGACCAATTCGGGACAGTTGGCACCTATGTGCTTCGTGCTGCATGAGGCCTGATTCATAGAATGACATGGTTCAGTGTGATGGCTGTGAGACCAGTGGTATACTACTGTACATGCATGAAACGTGTGTGTGTGTGAGGATCGAGAGCTGCATTCAGTAACTGGCACTGCATAAACTGTGAAGACCATAGAAGACTGTATTGGTGTATTTTGAGAATGCACTGTCACATAATGTTACCGCTGTTGCGCTGGGGGCCTAAAATGTTAAAATTCTAGGCCCGGGGGGGCCCAATCTCATGGGGCCTAAAATTTTATGACACCGGTACCGCCAAAATGTTAATAATATCCGCTGCTTAAGTATTGCAACACTCTTGCGACCGTATAGTTAACCGAATAGCCGCGGTTGACGCTTTGAAGCGTCAATACGTGAATAGCTGGTAGCCGCGGTTGACGCTTTGAAGCGTCAACCGCACATTACTCTACTCTTAATTAATTTGTGGTGAGCTACAACCTTCCAGAGCTCCACAGCTTTGCAAGGCTTCTCTCGAAGGTCAACAGAAGCCGTACTGAGTCCGATCACCATAGGTTAGCAATCAAAAATTTGCTGAAATTTTCATGTGAAATTTGTATTTCAATATCAATCTCAAAAGTGAACATACATTATAATAAATACAATTACAATTAATTCTATGGTACAACAATGACTAAGAGGCCTCTGTACACAGGGGATGAGGTACTCCTAGGTATCCTGGATAGTAGTCACAGTGAGTAGACCTTCTCAGACCCATATGATGGTGGTGGTTCCATGGCAGATAGCAGTGACGATAGTTTCACAGACCTGCATGAGGAAGAAGGAGTATTACCAACCAAGCAGACCACCTCTAGAATCAATTGTTCTTACACACAGTAGAACATAACCTCCTCAGAGACAAACACCAGCCAACAAGCCAGCCATAAAGAAATTGAATTTTAAATGTACCTTTGTTTGGGGTGGTGCCTAAAAGATCAAAAGATTATCATGCAATCAATACACACACTAAATTGAATAATAACATTCAGCCACATAATTATAATTGAATTGCTATAATAGACAGCAGACTAAAAATTAGGAATGTACAGGCACTAACTCACAAGCCAACAAACCTAAAAAAGTCTATTGAGAATGGCCATACACAAAGTACAGTACATCTCATACAAGGGTGCCAAATAATTATGAATCATGCAACCTTAGACATAATTATGTATAGGCTCCCACAAGCAAACTGACATGCAATGGAACTCATAGGCACATATAAAGCAATTGTGATCCTACAACAAACTGGGAGTTCATAAAAAGATTCAACTTTGGACACAGAAGAATTACAATGCATATCACAGGCAAACACACAAGCCAACTAATCACACAAGCCAACTAATGACAAATTATGACCTAATCCTAGCTGGGGAGCATAACACAACCAACAAGCCTATTATGTTGGGAAGAAAATGTCCTTACACAAGTAAACAGTACACTCATAAGCCCAACAGCCTTTGCTTTCCCCTGAAAAGGTCAGAACATTATTATGCAATCAACCTCTGTACAAGTCATGTACAGTGAGCCTAATAGTAGTGAGCCTAATTGATTAGTAGCCTAATTGAATTGTAACCTTGGAAGCAAGCAGAAACTTCACACAAGCCTAGGCACAAGAATTAACTTTTGGCAGCACTGATAATGTAAATTGTTAGCAACATAAAGTATCATGCCACAGGCACACACAGGGGGCACACACGCACGCACGGGCGGGCACGCACACACACACACACACACACACACACACACACGCACACACGCGGGCACCAATAGTGAGTACACATGCAGCTATTAACAGAATACATTGTGGATGAGACCAACAGATAGCTAAGCATAACACCTTTACATTGCAACACTGCTGAGCGTACATATTATAGGCTTCTGTATTTTAAACTCGGGCTTCAACACACTGCTGGTGCAAGTATAGTTTACAAGCTACGTAGGTAAGCGTATAGTATTATCAGCTAAAAACATACGCACACAAAGCTTACCTCTAAAGTAATCTCTCGCTCTGTCCTTGGCTGGTTGACTCTTCGACTGTTCAGATAGAACTACAAGGTAGCTTGAAGAGAACTGTTACTGTTACTAAGGGGTGCATCTTTCTTTGCCACACTGAAACAAATAAATTGAATATCAAACAATGTACACTACACTCTAAAAACAGGCTCTAAACTAACTCAGCTTCTACACCAGTATACTTTACACACTCATAAGCTATCTAGGCAAGTGCATAAGCATATTAAATCAGCTCAGAGGCTTCTGAAGGCTTATACTAGCTACATAATCCTTGCTATATACGCACACAAAGCTTACCTCTGAAGTGATCCCTTGCTCTGGCCCTTGGCTGGTTGACTGTTTCGTTGGAAACCAGGAGATCCTGACACAGTAACTACTGTAGACTACTTTAGTAAGAAGTTGAATAAAGAAAACTGTCACTGTTTCCAAGTTATGCATCTTTCTTTGCTAGAGGCAAATGCTGAAAAAGAGAAAATAATTTGAATATCAAACGTTGTCGACTACACTCTAAAAACAGGCTCTAAACTCACAAAGCTACTCTTCCAGTATATTTCACACACTCAGAGGCTATCTAGGTAGGTGGACAAGCATATTAAATCAGCTCAAAAGGCTTCTAAAGGCTGAACTAGGAAAATGATGATCGCTATACACACACAGAGCTTACTTGTGAAATGATCCTTCGCTGGGGCCTTGGCTGGTATACTCCTCCGTTCAAAACTTAGAGATCCTGGCAGAGTAGCTATTCTAGACTAGTTTGCAACAAAGTTGCCTGCAGAAAACTACTACTACTTCTTAGCTACGCATCTTTCTTTGCTAAGAGCTGATAATGAAAGTAATTTAAAATTAATTAGATTTTGGTTCCACGGTGGGCGGTACTACGTATGAAATCATAACCGCGGCTATTCGGTTAATGGACAAAATGTAAGCTTTAAAGCACCAGAAAACACATGGATAGGAGAATATAAAACCAGTTATGGTAGGTAGGATTTGAAGGATACCCTTGCTGGCATACATAGAAGGGATAATGATGAGACAACAGGCAGGCTTTAATCAATTACCTCAGTAGATAGCAAACACATTAAAATCGAGACAGCAATCAAAATCCATGGCGTATGCAATTGCCACGCCAATTTTTGTAACTTATTATCAATTGAAAACAACGTTGTCATGTATACTATGCATATCGTATAGTGGGTAATCATAACGGCGAGTAAAAATATTTGTTATTTTTGTGGGGAATCTTCATGGCCTACACGAAATTTTCACCTACGAAAACGTAGGTATGCTTATACAGTAACGCATACTATACTCGCGAAAATCACCATTTCCCATTCAGTGAAACGAATCTCACGAACATTTACCCACTATGATTATATGGTAGTAAGACTTTTGCTCAGAAGTAGAGATACAAAAACCTGTTCACATTTCTTAAGCTCAGATGGCACCAATGCAAAACTGTGAAAATACTTTCAATGTAAGTACAACCAGAAGTCTCGAGGTCAGCTGCGCGTTTACCTCCTCAAGAGAAGGCCACACACAGATTGAAGCCAGTACAAGAGCACTGACTTACACTTGTACCTCTGCTTCAGAGCAAAATGAGCAAAAATAAAATTGCTTCTCCTCCAAACACTTCAAGCTTTTTAAACTAGTCCGCCAATTCTTAATTTCATGAAAACATTCTCCCTTAGGTATTACAATAGAGATATAATAATACAGTCCTACACTTTGCCCACTTTATGTGTTACCTCATTGAAATCAATTTAGCATTATTATAAATTAGGTATGGGCAAAGTGTAGTATCTGTTGTAATTTGTTTCACCTTATAATTATCACGGAGCTCAGACAATGGAAGATACCAGACTTGAGTTTCATTCTGATTTCTGTCACAGATCTTGATCCTTTGATATCGTAGAAACGGAACTTGCACGCATGCAGCAGTAATTCAGTCTGCAGATGTGATGCATGTGTAGTCAGGGGGAATCAAAGTGATAAGAACACATGCATGTTCAATGCTGTTAACAAGGTGCAACAGAGAATTTCCTAACAGCAAAACCACAATAGATAATGATTTCTTAAGCCTAAACTTGCACCAAGCAAGAGTACTCAACAAAACAGCCCCTATAAAGGCCACCTCTGTATAATGACCAAAACATTGCTCCACAAATGTGTTCAGTGCAAGCATTCTTCATGCAGATAATCTTGTACAGCTAAGGTCCTAGACTTCATCACATAATTGTTCAATGGTTTAGGTATCCTGACAATCCCTTTATGGGTGTTACAAATGTTCACAGTGTTTATAATTCATGATTTACTGGTTTTCAGGTACACTTTTGGTTAGAGTAATAACTTTTGAAAAATTAATAGCTTAGCTTTCAAATTTCTGTAGTAAGTTTACAGATAAATGGGCTACATTTTGATACCAAGAACATCCTATATGCTTATTCCATTGCTGAGATAACACTGAAAAGCTACATAATTTACTATTTTCTACTGTTTTGATGACATCGCAGCTGCAAACCACAAACCAGTGATGCTTTAATCAACCACAAACGTAATTAAAAGTGGGCGGACAGTTATTGTACGCCCACTTACATTACATGTTAATTTGAGTGTCATTGATTTGTGGTTAGCAGCTTGTGATGTCATCAAAACAGTAGAAAATAGTAGAATATGTAGTTTTTCAGTGATATTCAACAATGGAATAAGCATAGAGGATGTTCTTGGTATCAAAATGTAGCCCATTTATTTGTAAACTTACCAGAGAACTTTTAACGCTAAGCTATAAAATTTTCAGAAGATATTACTCTAACCAAAAGTGTACCTAAAAACCGGTAAATGATGAATTATAGACACTGTGAGCATATGTAAGACCCATAAAGGGATGGTCAGGATACCTAAACCATTAATCTATTGTGTGATAAAAGTCCAAGACCTTAGCTGTTTAAGGTTAGTGTTTTATTACTCTAACCGGTTACCCACTATAACAATTTGCTGTTGTTCTATTAATCACCACAAACCCACCACCTTATGTTTCAATGGAAACATTTTTGATACGTTGTAGTTCAGTCATTCATCTACACACGGGTATCAACACCATTTCTTAGAAATGCTCCAATCAAAAGATATTTACATTTAAGTACAACTACTCACACATTTGTGGTAATCTACTCTCTAGACTAAATGAACTGTACATACTATAAGCTTTTCAACACTGCTATCACAGGTTTGGTTTGGCCCTAACGATATACTACATGGTACTCTTCTTTTGCAAGTGAAAGTCTGCAATCCACTGTGTGTATGGATGTGATGACTGAGAGGTGTAATGACTAGGACAGAATAGGTGTGGCTTAGTAGATTAGATGATAGATTAGGCATGGGTTCGATTCCCTTGGGGGACTTTTCTTACATTTTTTTAATAATTTCTCTAATACTACATACTTCCTCTCAAGTCATAGAATCAAGTTGGGGCATCGCCCGCTTTCACGGAAACCAGGCAACAACATTAATTTTTTTGTAGAAGTGGCCAAAATAGTTCAACTAACACTAAAAGTATTTTGATCATATCTAACAATCTAATAGTGGTTTTGCTGTGGCATGCACTCTGTTGCAAGTCACTGTATACATTTCCCACTCTGCACAAAACCCACAAGTGTGTGACTGAGGCAAAACAGTTGGTAAACCACAGACATAAGACACTGCCTACTTCTCACAACATGAGTAACAACTGTAGCTAGAGAATAAAGGACTGCAAGCCTCTCTGTACCAGCTATCCTCTCTGTACCAGCAATTCAAGCCTCTCTGCACCAGATACCCTTGATATTGTAAGCAATTCCTATACTAGGTTTGTGAGCTACTACTACTAGTCACACAGACTGAATGTCTGGAGCTATAAGAGAGAAACTGTCTCCTCAGCGTCGGGGCAAGGTACTTTAGATAGTTCTATATAGTTTTTTTACATGTATACTGGAAAATACCCTCTAGACCTACTTTGAGTGTAACCAGTAATATATTCCCCATACATGCACCCAGCAATACTATGTTCACCTGATGGGATGTTGTGGGGGGGGGGGGGGGCTGCATGGGGTAACTGGATTAAGACTCTCATGCAGGGGGGTGGAGTCTTGTACACCCTTGCAGCTGGAAGGCCTGGGAGAGAAAAAAAGGATGAAATGTGAAGACATCTGCAGAACAACAATTAACGTTGTTAGCATGCATGATTGCTGAATACACTGTATATAGTTTATACAATTAATTTTAATTATACTGAATATAAATGTTTCCTCACTAGTGTAGCGCCTCCATGATTATGCAGCCAGTCAGTGACATCAATCTCGCTCGCTGGTTTGTGTTGTCACTAAGAGTTGAGACATCTGCAAAACAGCAAAACAGGCAATAATTGTTAGCTGGTTGCAGAATACAGACTGCAGAATTATTAATGCACAGAATAATATTATTGTGACAATGACCTAACAGCAAAACTCATGCTTGCGCTTACTAGTTATACATATATACAACTATAGGATTTTATTATACACAGCAATCCACTTACCATCAGTTGCTTGGGTGGTTGGAAAGACACTATTTTCCTCTGGTGAGTTTCTTCATCCTCCACGAGGAGGTTGCGCAATCAGTAGATCTACGCATGTGCAGAAATAGTGAGCCCCACCCCCCTTCTTGTTTTTGCACACATGGACTGTTTCCCATGTTTAATATAGCTATGGCAGCTAGCTGTGGGCCTCAAGGATCCCACTTCTGTACAAGCCAACTCCTGGAAGGAGGAGTAGGTATAATGTTTGCATTCCCAAGTTTATGTTCATTTTTTATTCTGGTTCTCAATAACATTGCTGCTGAATTATTAGCAAGAGCGGGTGCATGTGATACACAACTGTTACAAGACTAATAGTTGATGGTTTCAAATGTTCAAGACTATGGACTTCAGAGAACTGATCTCTCGTTCCCTCGTGACATCCCAGCAGCTGGCTATCTTGTTAACTGCGACTTCTCTTTAGTTTACCTGAGAGAGAGAGAGAGAGAGAGAGAGAGGTTATCATGCAAACAATGTAGGAGGAGGGTCTAATGTGTATAATAATCAATTTTCAGTTAATAAAGGTATTGACTAAATATTGACCAGGTGCATGTTTCCTTTACCATTCAATCAATGGGTATCCCAACTCTTTGAAATCGGATGTTCGTAGTACAACCTAAAATTTAGCTATAAAATTCTGAAAAGTACATGCACCCATTTATACTGAATAATTATATAGCCCAAGCTATGGACAATTTGGGCCTGACCGATCTAAAAACACCATTATTGGACGTTCCAAACAAATATACTGTGTTTGGTCCTGCTTGGTCTAAATACAGTTACCATAAGACCTCAATTTAATTAAAGTGACACTTTTAAATTGGAGGTAGGTACACCTAGTACCAAGAATAGAGAGAGTATCGAACGTAGGCATACTGTGTATCGAAAGTAGATGTCATCACCCACACTTGGATTGTCAAATTTCCCCGTATGTCCCGAGGGGGGGGGGGTAGTGGGGCAACACCAGAGGAGGTCTGACATGCGTGCACGAATCACTATATAGTTCAGTGCATTGTGGTCACGTGATATGTCCAGGCCAAATGCACTAGCACTTGTAGTGATTCCTGCACGCATGTCGGACCTCCCCGACCTCTGGGGCAACACATTGATGATAGGTGCACTACAACAAAGGGAGCTAGAGAGCTAGTCTATAGATAGAGTATCTGGGTCCACTCAATAAGACATGACACTACTCACCCTAGCATTGTCCAGCTCCCTCTGCAGACTAGCCACCATATCCACCAGCAGCAGCACTTAGTCAGGATGCCTTGAGACAGTCACTCTCTGGCTAGCTCTCTCTCTTCACTGCTTGTAGCCTTGTGTGCATGGAGCCATCTCTGTTAGAAACTGGGATCTATATACTGAGCTATATATACTGTTTCAATGCTGCCTAGCTGTGAAGCTCTTAGTCTAGTCAGAGTCCAGTCTACGGTAGCTATACAGTCGAATGGCCAAGGCAAAATTTACCTCACGAACCGGAAGTACTTCCTGTTGTCTATCTGGATCTGCGGTTTCAAGCTCAATTTCTGCACTAACTTTAGCTCAGTGTAACTTTTTATTCCTTGCATGTATACAATATATATTTGCATCTTCTTTATTGTTATTGCATCCTCTTCATAACAATATGTATATCACAATTTTAACACAGAGTCTTGCTTTACAACGAGAGCTTTTTGTGCAGCCACCAAATCTTGCGGTTTTGACCTACCTGCACATTAGCCGATGTAAAAAACGGTTCCGCACTCCCTCCCAGCTCCAAAGTTTGCATATCAATAGTTTAAAGGCTGATGCCGAATATTTCCAAAAAACTGGACTGTTCTACTGGATATTCATTACGGTAGAGCATGTCAAAGTGGGCGTACTTCACACACCAACCACATGGTGTTACTAGTTGAGCCACTTGTCTGAGTTCTGGCAAGGTATAAAGACAATGCACATACATCAACAAACTTATATCATCTATTCTACAACACACTAAATTAATAGAATGATCATGAAATTGCTAGAAGAAAGTTACGTCATGTAAGTTCAGCAGTACATTCAGGCCGATATGCACCGATTGTGCAAACAATGCATGCATGTGCTCTCTCTGTGTAAGAAAACTAGAGAGACCTCTCCAAATTTTTCCACCCCAAATCCTGGAAGTGCTGCAGCAACTCCAAGCTGCTGAGTCGTTTCTCGATATACAACCTGAAAACTATAGTTGCTTGCTTTGTAGGAAGAATGTTATATATAGCGTCTCACCTATAGATGCATGGAGAAAGAATAAGGTATTGTCAAACTGTTATAATTCATTGTACAATATTTATTCAAATTACAGCACCACAAAATTAGTAGCTATGATTTTCTAGTGGCTCATAATTTGCACAAAATAGAATTCTAGTTTTTTGGTGCTTACTAATAGTCTAAGAGTGGCGCTTAACGTCAAGTAATGGAAGCTGTTCACTGTATAACCACCTTGATTTCAGGCCGCGTTTTTAAGCGCCAGTAATACAAGCACCCATTCTGGAATTGTATTACAGCACTCAATCGCAATTATTATTTGAACTAGGCACTTCTATTTAGGGTGGTGCTGTATTAAAATTAGCACAATTTCCTCCAATTTATGCTACTCTTTTTTAATGGTATACTATAATTAAAACAGTCGATCATTACTACACGCAATGGTACAGGCACGCACATACAACACACCGATTGCATATTCGTAACTACAGAAATAGGTGTACTGTGGCCAACATTTCCTAAATACCAACACTGAATTTAAAGACGCCATATCAATAATCTCTAGTTACAAACACTGTTGCACTAACCTGCCTGTTGAAGCTCTAGCAACAGAGCATGAAGATACTGACAGAGCAGCAATGAGAGTGAGAGTGATGAACAGTCGACTCACATGTCGAAATGAGCAACAGTGATGTCATTGAAGTTCAACGAACTCATGTACGACATCTTTGGATACTCTAAAGGTGAAGATTTTACAGCACAGGAGTCAGTTTCATAAACTGGGACATAAACTATAGCACTAGACTGACTAGTCTTTTCATATTAGGTCTATTTATACACTGTACATACTGAAAACCACACGACACTTTCAAGTAGCATAAAATCTAAACGAACAATGGGAACAGCTAGATAGCTATTTAAAACATACAGTAGACCTACCTGAACAACATTAGCCAGCTCTACAGTTGTGATCAGATGCAGAACCAAAGTTACAGAAGCAGAAGAAAAGGCACCTTAACATACTTGTTCCATGAACTGGCTTGTAGCTTTGCTCCAGGACAATCATACCCCTCCAACTTGGTATCAATCGGTAGCTAATTTATTATAAGATGATACTCTTCAAGTTTCTACAGTCATTTCCTATCATGTGACTATTGAGTGCTGAGACAAGCCCTCCAAAGTCAGAGTCTGTTTTTTGTTTACTCC